>NC_143245.1:1392969-1547743 GCF_009617815.1 Ciona robusta | reverse complement strand
AAATTGTGTCAAAAACTAAGACAAGAACTTTTTTTAGCTGTTTAAAAATTGAGTTTAAAACATTCCAAACATTAACAATACTGTGTGGGACTCTATTAAAAATGTGACAAAAAATATTAAAATTAAAAAAAACAGCCAAATTGTCAAGAAAGGAAACAGACATTAAAAATGCTTAAAAATATTCACATGAAATAAAAAGTCGAATACTTCGGTAAGAATTTTTTCATGGTGTCACACTAATAAATAAAACTTCTAAAAATACTAGAATGACGTGTGGAGATAAAACACCGAAAATAAAAAAGGTTAACTGAGTTTAAACTCAGAAGCAACGCAAGGAAATTAAATATCGAGTAAACACCAGACATGTAACTTGTGGTATATACAATCTCTTATCTGCATTACCAAAACTACTGTCAAATTTTAAGCTGCCTAAAACAGAATATACTGGTCTGCCTGAGGTTAAATAAATAAACGCAAAGTGATCGAAATCTAACAGTAAGTGGCAGGTTGCAAAAAGATCCTGACTTGTAGAAAAGATTTAATTTGCTATTTGTTAATAAAATTAATTGTTTTATGTGTGTAATTCACTTTTTCTGAATTTTTTTTTTGCATTTTTGTGTTTCCCGAGTATAAGCATAATTAAACTAAAAAAGGATTGTAAACTCAATTAGGACTCTAGCAAGGGTAACAGAGCCTACAGTCAAAGTAAGACACAAATACAGTGGCATCGGTTTATATGGTGCAGGGTATGCAGGCCTACCTTGAGAATTTTGCAGGGGTTGCAGCAACCCCTGGATTTTCCAATTATAAAAGCAAGTTAATTCTAAAACCTTCTTAAATATATATATTTAACTTTATCAAACAATTACTTTATGGTAGTTACACAACACCTTCATTCTCCCAACGCCTAAACTAGCTATTTTTGTACCCTGCGCCGTTACCTATAATGGCTGCGTGTTACGTCAGACAAGTGTTTACGTCACATTGAAAATCGCAAAATCGCCGATTGTTACAATAAAAATTCTATTATTGTGTGAGAATGTAATGTTTACTAGTCAATTTCTACGTTTTAAATTGCGTCTAACGTCTACTTCTACCTCCTACCTAAATCGGGTCGGTCACTGCTTTATATTAATATATGATATTTTCCTCAGCCTTTACGAAATAGTAAGGATTCACGCGTGGAATCATTACGACACAATGGCAATTCACACGTCGATTATTGCAACACAATAACAATTCACACGTTTAATATTTAGCCTACATGTGAAACATTATTTTCGCTCGCAAACGGCAATGCTGCTTTGATTGGTGATAGGCGAACACAGCTTTGATCATGTGTTGTGAAACATGATTGACGCATGTTTGATTACTTTAGTTTGTTTCCTTGAGTTTTGATAAAATGATATTTTTAAACTTCATTGTGCCCGTCAACCAACATAAAATTGTTACGTGTTTAATTGTGATGCGAACAACTTTTATGTTGCGCAATTACGAGTTTTAAAGTCAAATGTTGCATTATAACCAATATTGTGACGTAGAGAATTAACGTTAGATATTGCGCAATGCTGCACCTGTCAGTTGAATAATGTTACGTCATACGCGGTATTGTGATGTGCTCCATTATCGTAATGGGTGACGGTGCGTCTGTATAATCAACGTATTGGCAATTATATGTTGATATTTCATGTCATATTGTCAAGTGTTTTAAACACTTAACCACAAGTGACTGCCAGGCTTACATCTTATCCTTTCTATTAAATGCCGCACACGTTATATGCGTGATTTTACGTGTTTTACTTATATACCTACTTTCAGCTAACATGGTATAATGTCGCAACCCTTACGTTTTTATAAAATCGACGCCACTGCACAAATATACATAAAAAAATTGGGAAGTAATTTGTAGCCTGTACTGTCAAAGTGTTAAATAACCTTTTATATTTTTGCCGGTTAAAATAAAAACATCCCTGCCTCCCTTGCATTTTAAAAAGTTTGGTGCCTGCGTGAAATATTATCCAGAGGTGGTGCATTTTCCTAATTGGAACATTTGTTGGTGTGAGTATGTGGAGAAAAAAAACCAAAAGACATTGTAGCAATTCAAACATTCCAACATATGTTTACATACACAGATCCACAGATACACAGACCCACCTTTAAATTGCCATCTGCAGTAATTCGAACACGATTGCAAGTCCCACAGAAATGATCCGACATCGAGGTAATGAAGCCAAACTTCCCCGCATGGCCCTCTACTCTGTACCCCTGCAATGTGAGAAACATGTATGTTTTATTCTATATGGGTCAGGTACCGCAGAGTGGCACACTATGGGCCGTAGGACTTGGGGAAGGATTGGCCCAACCACACAAATATGTGTACTAATTAAGTTACAATTACTTTTTATTATGCTCTGTTTGTTATAATATATTAACGCAAAAAATACACGATTTTATAAATGGTTGTTTAGTTTCTATTTTTATCTTACTTCCCACTTAAGTGGGTGGTAAGCTTCCGTTTCGCATGTTTCCCACACTTAGTAAGTGTCTATTTAATCAGATCTATCATTTCATGAAATAATGACCACTTTTATAAAGCGACAATTTCATTTAAAAAGTTCACACGCAATATTGTCAGTTGTAAATATAAGTTACTTGTCGGCATAAGTGGTTAAAGCTTGGCTAAACCAATCACACCAGGTGTATAATAACCAACTATACAAGAGGCCACTTCAGTACATTAAAGTGGGCTAATTATATTGAGCTGAACTTTGTTAAACAGTGGTTCCCAACATTTTAACGTTTCCTAAATTTTTAGGAACATTTTTGGCAACAAAACAAAAATGTTATTAAAATGATAATTATTATCATAAGTCATATTTCCAGTAAAATTGTTTTCTACTGAACAGATAAGGAGTCAATTAAATTTAATAAAGTTTAACAGCCTTTATTTGAAGTTTAAGAGCACAACACCAGCAGTGCGCGACCCACTGTTTGTGAAACTATAAAAATGTTAACAAAGGCAACACTGTATGCATAAGAGTTGTAAGGAACCTATGTTTGCAGACGGGCAAATTTAAAAGAGCTATGCGGCAGGCGCATCATATTCATTGGTAATGCAAGGTTTGCAATAAATGAAAATTATTAATAAAAGTATGCATTAAGAAAATAACACGGTTCAGTTTACAATTTACTTTGTTAAATGCTTTTTTCATGTGTTGAATAATAAAAAAATAAACAAGTTTTGCGTGTGAGGTAAATGCAAACATAGTTGTTTGTAATGCGAATGGTGTTTAGAACTGCCAAGCAGAGGTTGCATTTGGAAAACAACAAATATAATATGTGGCTTTTTGGAAACCGTTTCCCAAGTTCATGGTGAAATTAGCCTTATGTGACATTTGCCTGGCCTTCGTTTTTAAGAAATTTGTGGTTTTTGTTTTCGATATATCATGACATGGCATAAGGTGTGTGGTAGATTACTAGTAGTAGTAACGCTACACCATGTGGGACCATTTCACAAAATGGCAGATACATCACCAAACACTACTTCTATTCTAAAGTGTATAGTCCTAAAAAAAAGGTTTTAAAATTATGAAAACAAGTATGATGGCATAATATATAAACAGGTTTAATTGCACAGAAAGCATTTAACTCTGTACCTTACTGATTAGGAGTTAATTTTATACTTTACCACGAAATAGCTGCACGCATCGTGCTCAGATTAAAGTTGTTACATTTGTTTTGTAAACAAACTATTGTGGTGGATGAGATTGGTATTAACTTTTTCAAGCACAACTGAATATTTCAACTACAGTGATAAAACCAAAGTACCTTAGATGTATGGTTGGGGTCATCTTCCAAGCGATGTAAAACTGGAAACTGACTTTGTATTGTTTTTAGCATACTTTGGTATGACACCATTTTATTTTCGTTCCATTTGTTTCCTGGATAAAAGTTTTTGATAATGGTATTTTTCCAAAAAAGTAGAAAAAACAAACACTTTTTATACACTGGTGTTATCACATACTCGTACAATTACAATGCAAGTTCCTAAACAATAACATATGGTGATATAGACAGTAGTCATATGGCAAAGGTCAAAGCATACGACTCCACACTAAACACTAATTAGCATGTGTCCTTGTGTAAGAAACTTATGGCAATTGCTTGAAACCAGTAGTCACTATAAGTTGCCTAAACTGTCATCTCTACAAAAACAATGATCAACAAGTTATACACATTATAATCGTACGCAGTAATATGCCAAATCTGGCTAAATTCCAGGTCCTCTGACAAAAACCTAACCCATATAAAATAGAAAGCATGCAATACCAAAGGGTACGAACACAATCCCACTTACCATCAAATGGCATGTACTCGATGAATCTCACATCTACTGGGATGTCTCTAGTGAGTTCCACAAAGTCACAAATCTCATCTTCATTCATCCCGTTCATCACAACACAGTTAATCTGCAATAAAAGTTGGTTTAAATTATCCTGTTTAACTTTTTTTCACAGACATAGGTCAGATAGGTGACACAATTTTAATTTTAGCAATAGCTTTGGTGACATTCGATTGGTAAAATGCAGTTACACTTATATTTGTCAAACATATGAAACTTTGTTGTTTAATTCAGCAAACACACTATACTTTGGCTCTGTTAGTTTGTATAGACGCATAATCGACGGATAAAAAACTGTTTTAGTTGTTAAACTGGGTAAAACAAACATAATAATGTCATGTCTGGTTTAAAAGTTGGAGAGACATGTCACCCTGGGACCACCTGATGTTACGACTATGCTCAAAACTTTTCTAACAATTTTAAACCCGCAAAACACATTTTATGTTGAATAAATATCATTGAAAACAAAAATCAATATAATCTTTAGGGCTAATCTTTATTGATGGTTTTGTTTAAGCTAAAACAAAACAAAGCATTTCAATTCTTGCACAATAATAAGTAAGAAGAAATATATTATTATTTACTGCGTTGGGATTTTAATTAAAGACGGCTTAGTTTTTAACAATCTTGTTTTAAATACTTTGTTGCATTTTTAAAAATATTTATTGGTTATTTTTTGGTCCAATTTCAGAGTCTAATTTATTTAGTTTGGGAAAAAATTGTGCATTTTTCGTAGAAAATGGACATAATATTATGACAGCTAGTTTTAATCTGCTTTGACACCAAACATGGCATTTATTATTTGAGGATTTATAAAACACAACTTAGAGAATTTAAGAGAAATTTTGGAACTGGTTTTAAAAAGTAGGTTACAGCGATGAGTCCGTGACACATCTTTAAAATTTCTCAATACTTTAAAATGTCACGAGATCAAATTTCTTGAGATATAAGAAGTCTGTGAGACCTTAACTTGTAAACAGGTCGCACATTGCGGGAAAATTGGTTTTTGAGAAGTTGGGCCAAAGTAATATGCCAAGCTCGTAAAGTAACATCGAAAGTTTAGGACGAACAATCGGTTTGAGCGCCTCAGGCTATTCAATTTGCGATGGTTAAACTCAAATGCAAAAAAACTTTAAGTTAACTGATAGGACTGCATGCAACTTGCAAGGCGTTTTCACTATTAGTAATACACAGTTCTGCGAAAAATTGCAGCAAAGTAAACGCTACTGCAGCGCAAACAACATTGAGGGACATGGGAGCTAGTAATATGATCACACCACACACCAGATACCACAAGTGTTTCTGAGAAGACAGATTAGATGCGGTTTAATGGAAAGACGTCACAGAAATCAGATAATCTTACGGCTTCTTAAACAAACAAGGGTGTTGGTAAAATATAATGCAACCCAGATTAAAATTAGGTGAAATTTTTAAATATTTGATGAAGTACGATCATAGTTTTCTCCATAAAATATTGTAAAGATATGACTTGTGTAAGAATGCTTATTACAAAATTAGGTATTCAAGAATGATCTAGAATACTTTACGAAACTATAATTTTAAACATTTTTTTATTTTTAATATAAAACTAATGTTACCAACATAAACCAATTGCTGCTTTTACATGCTTGGCAATTCTGAAGTACACATGATTTAAACAGATTAAAACACAAAATTCCAGGATAGGCCTGCCACCCCAGGTTCGGCGCCTTAAATTTTTATCATATTTTTATTCAAAATTAAAAAAGATACCAGAAATGTACATACCCTTGAAATAGGGATGATAATTGTAATATCATCTGTTATAGCAACCTGCTTTAAAACAAGCATCGCCAAGTTTATGACAATGCATTCAATAAAGTTCCCTATGTTTGACAACTATGAGTCTAACTACATTTTTAACGTTGGTTTAAATTTTGTTAGAAAATAAAAAAGTTAAGCATGTGCCTACCAACTGAACAACAAACATACCTTCACTGTTGGTATGCCAATATCAATTGCATCCATTATCCCATCCATAACTCTTTGCCATCCCCTTCTGCGTGTGATTAGTTCAAATCGAACAGGGTTTAAAGTATCCAGGCTCACATTTAAAGAGTCCAACCCCCCCTTCTTCAAAAGTGGCAACTTTCGTTTCAATGTCGTTCCATTGGTTGTGATTCCAATGCTTTCCAACCCAGGGATGTTCGGGTCATTGCTTTTTAATTTGTTCAGTTCACCTTCGTGTATAAATAAAGAAATATATTAAAACTGGTTATAGTCAAAGGCATGGCATAATTGAAATTTACACCCATAATTGTCAAACCTAATTGATTAATATAGAATGTGCCAATTAACCAAGTTTTTGAACGTCAAAGCATTAAATTAAAATATGCATTTCAAAAAACTTATAAAGACTTGTAAATATTAAATAGCATAAGTGCTCCACAAAAGACTTTAGTAGCCTACAGTCCTAGACTATGTAAACAAAAATAACCAAGCAACAAACCTATGATCTCTGCTATGTCACGCCGTACCAGAGGTTCTCCTCCTGTTAGTCGTATCTTGGTAACACCTTCCTTCACAAAAAGTTGGGCAAGCTTCAAGATTTCTTCTGTGGTTAGCAAATTATCTGTAGGGGTCAGTTCAATCCCTTCCTCTGGCATGCAGTATGTGCCTGTTATATGTGTTGAAATATTAAAAGTAGGCGTCATAAAAACACGATAAGGAACGCTACATTGATGAAGACAGTAGCCTAGTTTGGTGCACAAAAAGCAACTACAATGGCGTTTACATTAATAGGCGCCTGTTTGTTATATGTGCACATATATCAACATGGCAATAATTAGGTAAACTTAGTTAACATGAATTTATGGCACACTTATTATTAAGTAGTTTCTGACTCTTTTTTAAACTGCTGCCGATTTCTTTCTCTTTTTTGGTTTCATTGATTTGATCTACACTTAAACCATGAATGTGAGATAAAAATAAAAAATTGCAGCCACTTAATAACCATTAATCAATATCAAAAACAACACTCCTTAGTATATTATATAATATATATATATAAAATACTTGTCCGGCGCCGTGGCGTAGTGGTTAGCGCGCCTGCCTGTAACCCAGAGGTAATGGGTTCAAGGCTCGTCGCTGCTACCATTGTGGGCGTATGTGTCCTTGGGCAAGACACTTAACGACAATTGCTCCAACCCAGTGGTCACTAATGGGTTGTCCAAATTATCAGCCATACATAAAAAAATGAAAAAATCCAAAAAAAAAATAATCACTCACAAAGTAACATACATGGCAACTCGTAAGCTGACACGAGGTGTTAAACCCCTGTGATAACGCCTGTCGTTTTCCGGCCACGCGAGGATAAAGTAAGTTACATTCATTCATTCATTCACTTTCAAAGCAAAAGAACTTACATCTTAAATTACACTTTTCTGTAAGAGAAATGCGAAGATAAGTATGTTTCCTGTTGAAAGTATCCATTAGAACTGGACCATTCTCTTCATGTTTAAGCGTATAACGTAATCGTTCAAGTCGACTTTGCTGAGCTTGGTGGAGAGGTACTTGCTCTATGTGTTCAATCTACAAAAGTGGGATGTCATTTCCGTGGGTCTTTATGGGTTAAAACAGTCCTGGACCAAATGGGAGACAGACTGGACCGTCCGGTTCTAATGGATTTGATTGCGATCATAAAAAATGACAACATTGCTTCATTGGGCCCGTACAGCAGTTTAAGAGAGTTTGCAACAAACAACATTAAACAGCAATAATTGTAATTAAATACAAAAAAAACTTTTAATTGGTGTGGTTTTTTCCTTTTTCTTATAGCATTCCTTGATTTTACAGGGTCGCAAAATATCAAAATATTTGCAAAGAGTTCACCTGGCAGAATTTTCCACATAATAGCCTACAGTGCATTGAGAAGCATAGGCGCCCAACATTTTAAAATGTAAGGGAGGCAAGGATAAGCCTTTTAAACAAATGTTACTTATTGCCTATACTGTTTACTGATTTTTGCATAGAATCGTTTAACTTTAAATTTAACTTACAGAATCATTTGATTCTTGCAGCTTCACGGTTGATGCGAGCCGTACCCCGCCTAATCTGTGCAACCCCCTAAGAGTATGGGGCAGCAGTTGGACCACAGAATAAAAGCTCTTTGCAGCTGCCATATCCACAAACCAACACAATTCTACATTAACTGCAGAATAATTCTAACTGAACTAAAACAAGTTTAAATTTAAATGCAATAGCAATTTAGATATTGCATCGCATTGCTAAATGCAGCAAAAAAATGATTATTTTTTACCATATAACGTTTAAAAAGCTAAAATATCAAGGCTATGCAACCAAATTGCATTGTTTTGGGGTTACTTAGAATGCCCAAAAACCTCACTATTTTAAGATATTACGTACAAAGTAACAAACTAATATACTTGGTAACTCGTAAGCTGGGACGAGGTGTATGAAACAGAACACCTATGTCATAATGACTGTCGTTTTCTGGCCATGCGAGGATAAATCAAGTTACATTTATTCTTTCATATAACAATATTAGCATAAACGTGATAACACTGACGATAACTTAATGCAAAATCGCTAAGTAATTCTCAAATCTGAACTGTCTATACACAAACGTTTCCTGTAATATGTTTACAAAATACGTAACATTAGCACAACAATAGCTCAAGCCATATACACCACTAATAACAACACACTAACTCCCGCATACAAATCTGCAACCCCGGCAAAAAACAGCTGTTATTTACATTGACGTCATAGCCTGCGACGTCATAGCCCTATGTCATCGGTTTAAATTAAAAGAAATACTATTTGTAGCTTTTTATACTGTAAGTGTAAATAAAATCTGTACTATTTGCACACTAACTGTACTACATTCACACTTCTGTAGATGTACATACGTCATACGTACAGCAACCAATTTCTTAGTGACCCACCAGTGCATTGCAATACTGCCTGTCATGACACGTGACCTGCAACCGCGATATGAAAAAAGAACTTTTTTCGTGCACCATCGTCCAATTTATTTAAAACTATAGCCTTGCTTGTTTGCAGCCGCAGGCAAATAGTTGCACTGTAACTTTTGCGGCAAACAGACTGAATTAGATTTAACCACGTTAATCTAACCAGATTTTAAAGTTCTAACCAGATTTTTTAAAATCTAACCAGATTTAAAAAAATAGTTGCACTGTAACTTTTGCGGCAAACAGACTGAATTAGATTTAACCACGTTAATCTAACCAGATTTTAAAGTTAAACTGACGGAGTAATAAAATCCTTTAATATTTTCGGTAATTTGTCGTTATGTATTATTATTGGAAAAAATTTTTTTTTCTTGCATGGCGGGACAACGACAGTCGATAACATTGGTGTTCCAATCTACACGTATTGTGCTCGCGAGTTACCGCGTATTAATAAACGACATTTAACAATATTGCTTACTTACGTGTAGTTTTATAAATAGGATTTGTTCCTAATGCTTAAAAATCATAAGAAGCCACTGTTGTTTGGACAAGAGTTTTTATTTGGAGGGAAATGCAATACAATAAGAAGAAAGACACGAAAACAGCTGATAAGTATAGTACGGGTATTCGAGCATTAACTTATGAAGTTCACAGTGAATCATTGCGTGAAAAACTATTTCACGATTTTACTACAGCGTTGTTTGAATGCAGTGGATGTAAAAAGAGAAAACAGAAGTACGTGCATTAAATACTTGATCTTTATACGTTGAAACTGCACCGCATTTTCAACGTACTGGTTCAGCCTTGCAGGACGAGTTGGCAAGACTACTTTGTTGGTTTATATAAAGTTTATAACTTTACCATCGGTTGAATAAAAGTTGTGAGTCAGGTTTTGTTTGCGGTTTAGAAAAACGTCTATTATGTTGCATTAGCGTTTAAAAATTATTCCAAAGATAATGTTGGGGTAATGAGCCTGTACATTCCAGAGTCCCTGGCCCACAGTTGGGCCTCTGGCGTGATGAATATATAGCCTGAAACATTGGGATAATGCGCCAACTGTGGCCTACATCCCAAGTGACGTGCACCGGACCAATCACATCTTTGAAATATAAATCAGTTTTAACGCAAACGACTCAAACAAACCAAATATTAAACAAACCAAATCGTCTCATCTCGAGTGATGATGTGGAACACCTGTGTTGGGAGAACGATGCTTGGAAGTTAGGTAAGAAATAGCTGTCGCGATCGGCTCAGAAATCGTCTTTTTCGGTCTCGGTTGAGATGCAGTTGCGGATTTTTCTGCCCGTTTGCTCAAGTAATAGCCATACCTGGATTTGTTTACGAAAACCTGTTTATTTTCGGCCGTGTTTGGAGCAGGTTTGTGTGTGTCTTTGTGGGCATTACGCTCATGCTGTATTGGACTACTTGGCGAGCTGTTGCTGTTGGAAATGGAGAATCTGTTTGATGTCAGTTTCTTCGCAAGTCCGCCTACTGGGAGGGATCGCCGAGTTTTATGTTTTACTTCAGGAGTTTTGGAGGATTCTTGTGTCTTCTGTACAATCGGTGGAAGAGAGGAAGGGACGGTAAGGTACCTGTTGGGCGTGGCAGGTGGCGTGTCAATCACGGTCCCTACACCGTTCGTATGGCCCTTAACCCATTCAGGAGTTAACCTTGGACTTTCAGTTGTTGGGGTGTAGGAAGTTTTCCTCTGGTGTGGCAGAAAGTTATTTACTCTCCGCGAGCTGGCGCTGTTGTGCGATACTGGCCGATTTGACGGGCTGTGAGGGGGGGTTGGCAGTTTGTTCCGAACTCTGTGAGAATCCTGGGATACCGATGTTCTGTGCTGATGCTGCTCTCGTAGAGGGAGCTTTCTTACCAGTTTGGGACTTTTACGAGGTGGCTGAACCTTCGTTACTCCTACAGTAACCGCTGGAGCTTTGGATTCCTTACGAACAACATCCAGTATGGTTTCTTGGCTTCGTTTTTGCAAGTTTTCCCTCATTTTCTTCATGTTTTCAAGCAGAGAAATAAACTCAGCTCTGCCGTTGCTTTCCCCGGTATTTCCAGGCAACACTACTGGGTTATTTTTACGCCAGGGTCCAGATTCCGATCGTTTTGGTCGTATGTCAACCGCAAGAGGTCGCTGGACTTTCACTTTTTTCTCTTCCTTTTCGCTTTGTTTTGCGGAAGCGTCTCGTATGATTTCATACGTCGGCGAAGATACGCTTTTCTGTGACCTTTCGTTCTCTGCGTCACAATGCAGATTGTTATCTTGAGGAGTGGGGGTGCTTTGCAGCGATGGTGTCGTAGATCCGGAGCTGGGATGGCCGTTTATTTCGTCATCATCACCATTATTCGTCATACGATTATTCTCCTCATTGAGTTTCACTTCAATGTGAGTGCGGATGGCTTGGGAGAAACGGTTTGTTTCTTTCTTTTTCTCGTTTTTCTCCTCTCTCCTCCTAGCGAGCAGGTGATACGTAGCAAGGGCGGGGCCAGGTCGGTTCTTCTGCACACACTGTATGACATCTGAGCATGCAAAACCAAAAGAAACGCTCATCTCTTTAACGACAGCCGCCTCGATTGGTGACGTCACGAGCGGTGACATCAGACTATGACGTCGTCTTACGTCACCAGCCAACTTATCACTGAAAATAAACCATCAGTTAACTAAATGAATAAATATGTAACTTTTTTATCCTCACGAGGCGGGGCTTCGACAGACGTTATAACACGGGTGTGTTGTTCCATACACCACGTACATGATTATACGATAATGTATTTAAACCCACAACTTCTGGTTTAGTCAGACGTTCTAACCGCTATAAGCGTATCCCCGTATGTGTGTTACCAGTTCAAAAATTATTTAACATAGAGGACATGAGAAGAGATTTGTCTTTTGCGATCTTTAACCTATTTGCGCAAAGCGTTCTAATGATAATAATGTAGCAACGTATTTAATATTCCTACATTAAAAGTGACGAAACAACTGTCTTGGTCATTGACTTCCTTGTACTTTCTGGCTGGAAAGTCAAAATCCATTTCAACTTTGAAACTTCAGAAATATTCGGTCGCTGGGTGACGTCAGGACACAGAAGTTTTCGGATAAAATATCTGAAAGACATATTTAAGTAAAAGGCCAATTCAAGCTGATAAAGTGAAAATTTAATGATAATAAAATATATGCCAAGTCAGGTGTACTATAACTCTGAAAGCGATCTTCTGGTAATTGTTTTTTTCTGTGATTTTACAAAATACAGCAGACTGGTACGCAGCCACCCTCTTTTAACTAATCAAATTGGTATGTTGCGGTTTGGTTCGAGTTTCGGAATTTAAGGGCTTAGGTTTAGGGTTAGATGGGTCCTACAGAAATACGTTAAATAATTTTTATCACATTAACTGACATAGTTACCTGCAATGCGTTGATATATTGGTTGGTATTGGGTTCATTTCACCTCGCATCATCTTTCGACATAACTTTGGGATGTGGAAAGGTTCAACAGTGAAGGGAAGTTTGCCAACGAGTAAAGCGAATGTGATGACACCTCTGTGAAGAAAACATGGGTAAAAATACACGAATGTTTAACTGGTATGTTAATTTAAGTCAACAAAAAGGTATAGCACGGTGGGGTGAGATGGATGCCGTTAGCACAAAATATTCCGTATTATCTAATTTGTACCAATCAGGAAAAAAATATGCAATAGTGCATGAGGGCTGTATGAAATAGAAGCGTAAATCAAGTCTTACATTGACCAAACGTCCACTTTCGGTCCGTACGACTTCTTCGACAATAGCTCTGGGGCGGCGTATGCTGGTGAACCACACTGGGTGCTCAATGCACACGAGATGTCGCTGCAGACAGGCGAGATAGTGTTGCTCAAACCGAAGTCGATAATTTTAATGTTTCCACCAGAATCCAACAAAAGGTTTTCAACTTTAAGGTCTCTGAAATAGAGTTGTTGAAATAAATTGGAATGAAATAAGTGCATACAACGTAGAAAAAATGTTTTATTCTGTATGGGCGAGATCCTATATATAGATAAGGCATGTCAAGAAACGGAGTTTACCCGAGTAAACCCTACATAAATTTGCGAAACATAACGGCAAAAGTCGTTAGCCTACACTACAGGGATTCTTCCTAATAAAATGTTGTTTCTCTTTGAATTTATCAAAGAATTAAAGATTGGTATTACATTACATAAAAAAGGGCTTCTTTCGTTAAACATACAACTTTCCAAAAACCGAAGTGATTTTTTCAATAAATAGTTTAACAGTTTTGGTTTGTTTAAGATTTAAAACATTCCGTGAAAGAGATAGAGCATTCGAATATTTTCTGTCGCCAAACGGATTACATTCTGTCAAGAGCCTGGAATTTTGCCAGATTTGGCCCATCACCCCCACATCCAGGAAAACAGATTACATTCCTATAGATCCTTTTAGATTAGCTACACCAAAATATATCCCGTCTGGACATCTAATGTTATCAAATCACATGCGATGGCTATTACCGACTTAATGGTTTAATGTGTTTAACCCTGTCCTTATCGAAAGAGGAGGCAACGACATGTAATTGATCATAACATAAATCCAGGTGTATTATCACAACGGTTGAGACATCAAGCGCTTTTAATGTGGTATGTGAAGCATGAGTATTTGTGAAGGTCGCTAGCTTTATGCTATTTACACTAACCGACGTGAATAAAGGCCTAACTTGTTTGCGAGTAACAAATATTAGCAGAGCCAACGTTTAAAACGATGATCTCAATACTCTACCAGTAACTGAATATCACGGCACATTATCTTTTGAAAATCGCAGTCAAGTTTACAAAATCTGGTCTTGAATTATTGTCCGTTTTAACCCAGTTACAAAACAACGTAAATTCTATGAATGTATTTATATTATATTGTTATAAATATACATACCAGTATCCTATACTTTAACCGTGTATACACGTTCTAATCCGTTTCTTTAAAGGTATGTATAATAAGAAAATCAAAAATGGTAAATGTATTAAAGTTTTAAATTTATATATAGGAGAAATTTGGTATTTTCGTTGATTCTATTTTTACATTTAGGTAAACAGAACTTCTTTAGAAATAAAAATTTAAGGATAAATCTACAATAAATCCGTTGTTTCGCAAGGCGCAGTAATAAAATTTATTACCAAATCTGGTCTCACACGATGAATTTACAGCCTACAGAGCACTAGGAAGATGCTAAGTAATAAAATCTTTCAATATGAGTGTGGTAAAGCAAGCAAAACAGACCAAAGTAATAAACATGTTATTCTGAAAGTAATTATGGAGTTCTGGGATAATAGAATAATGGGCCTATACATTTTAGTCTTAACTCCAAGTCTCAAGGCACAAGCCTCGCCCAAGGACCCCACCCATGCAAGTAGACATTAGAGACTTTACCGCATTAATAGGGAACTTGTTATACCACAACACACATGATAATTTTAAAAGACATAGAAGGATGAGGAAGATGGGACACCTTTAGCACATAATATCCAAATATCCTAATCGTGTTTTAAACAATTAACAACGGCCTATGGGAGTCGTGAGGATGCAGTTTAATATTTATTTTTCTTTTCTTTGTTTCCTATCAAACGAAACAAGAAAATAGAATGAAAATGTGTCCCAGCATCTCCTCCCATACTACTTTATTATTTAAAACAGCGAGAATTTTCGTTCTTCTAATATCCTTATAAGACAATACTCGCAAATAAAAAAAGTTTTGTCAATTAAACTAACTTTTTTTAAAGGGCTATGGGTATTGCATATACAGCTGAGTTTACAAGATATACTTGTGGAGTGTGAGATATAAAACAAGCCCAGTTATCAAAGGTTTCCTAATATTGGTTGAGATGGCAAAGATTGGCTATGGGATGGTATGAGATTGATGTTGCCATGTAAGATGTTCAAATAACAACGTTGTATAAAAGGTCCATCCTATTGTTCTGCTATTTGCACTAACACCAACCCGATAGCTCAAACATTAAACAAGTTCTAACATGTAGCGCGATATGAATTACATTAAAATTTACTGCACTTTCAGTAACGTCATAACATAGACATCACCAATGTTGTTTTGTTGCGAACTCCCTTCATTGTGGTTTAATTAATCCGACATTTGTTGTAGTGTTTAACGAGATGAACAGTTTTTTGCAAAAAATCATTTTATCAGGGGTCGAGGTATAGTTACCATTATCCCATATTTCCAATATCGTGTTTTTACAATTAACAGCGCTCTTATATGTTTGTCGGGATATTTTGTAATTATTATTTGTTCACTGCCAAACGGAGCCGCAAAAGGAAATGAAAACATGCACCATCCTATAATACTAAGACGTCACCAATATATTTTCAAGCCTTTTGCGATTTTAATTAGCGAATGAGGCATTGTGGGACAGGTGCGGCAATCTCGAACGGCATGTGTTATCGCGTAAACGATGCGTGTGTGACGTCATAATACCTCAGATCGAAATAAGACGACGTAGATGTGTGGGAAAACACGTGACCGTCTCAGAGGAGACGGATTTTCGCAGCAGGACCTCCCTGATTGTGACGTCACAAAGCATGTTTCTATGGTCACAATTGTGACGCACAAGACTGCATGCTGATAGGACAACCATGGCAACAATCTTTAGACTCGATACTGGAGCGCGTTAATTGCGACCTATTCTGGATAGCATTATGACGTAACAAGAGCGGGATCGGTTGCAACTTTCGTTTAAAAAAAAAACGAAAATATTTCGGCACATGTATTGAATTTGCGTGGGATGGTTTATATTTTCGTTTACTTTTATCATACCATTCAATAGTAAACAGAGAATACTGACAAAATTATATAACCGCATTCTCAAGACTGTAACATAGCGTTGTTAATTGCTAAAACACGATCGGGAAAGAGTTTTTCCGCGGACCAACCGTATCAATCCTACCCCACAGTTCTATATACTTCTCGACAAAACTGACGATAATCGGATCACAATAATTAGGTCACTGTGACGCAACAAGAAGGAAACAATGGAACTGTTCGATCTAATTGTTCATTGCTACGTCATAAATACAGTTCTTAAAACACAAACAACACCCTAATCACGTGGTTTAAACATCTGTTTGAAACCTTGTTTTTCTTACGTAGTAAATAATATAGTAGGGTGGGGTAAGATGGATATCTTTGGCATAAAATATCTAATATTTTAAAATCTTGTTTTAAACATTTAACTTTTTAAAGCGAGTACTCGATTAATACCTAGGTTTTAGGTAAGAAATATTTTTAACTTGGGGATATTTTGGACGCCGTGTGCAGCAGTTACATGTTTAACTAACTCTGTTTAACTAACTCCAGCTGCCGTTTATAAGAAATATTTTTAAAGCCCAGACTTTTTTGACGCCGTTTGCAGCGGTTACAGGTTTATCTAGTTACAGTTTCTTGAACTGAATGATCAAACAAAACGAAACGACTATGTTTTCAACAAACCTATGAATAATCTTTCGTTCGTGAAGATATTCAACCGCGTTCACGAGTTGATAGGTGTAACGCCGAACGGTTTCTTCCGGCAAATGACCCTAAATATGGTGAAATATATTTGGGTTAGCATTTACTATTTAACTCCTTCTTTTCATTTAGAGTTTGCATAAGCCTTTGTCAAAATGCATATTGTATTGGGAGGTCGATATAGTAGGGTGGGAGAAGATGGGACACATTTTCGTTTAGTTTTCCCTTTTCATTTGGTAGTAAACAAAGGGCATTCAGAATTATAAAACCCTATCTTAAAGGTGTCCCGTCTTCCCCCATTCTACTATACATTGTGGTAAATCGGGACTTCAAGAACAAACATCAGATGAGTTTGACTTCTTAAAAGGCTATATGGTTTTGTACGTGTATACAGGGAAGGAGTATAAACCAGAAACTCATATTTCGTTCATGGAATATGTCAACAATAAATGAATTTAAATAAACTGCAAAAACATTTGCAGTTTATAATTAACGATAAAATATTGAATGATTTTGTGCTTAACCGAATAAATGCGGGTAAATAGGAACTTTATATGCAGAATTTTTTGGAACTGAGTTAAACGGTTTCAAAATTGCCACAATGGATTTAACGCGTTTATCCGACCGTTGCTATTTGAAAATAATAGCAGGGTATATTCTAGATTTAAATTCAAACATGCAATTTCGAGAATATCAGGTATTGTGACGTCATAATACGAATACCTGTTCCGTAACAACGTCGATAAGTTCCCCGCCGGAGCAAAGTTCGGTCACCAGATAATAGTTGTTGCCTGTTTCCAAAATATCAAGGACCTGTACGACGTTTGGATGGCGAACCATTTGTAAGATTCTTCCTTCACGGTGAAGGTTTTTGAACACATAACTATCGCGTCTTGCTTTCGCTTTGTTGATAATTTTGACCGCCACCTGTTTTACGAAAAAAAAAGTTCAAGGTACGAGTCGTGACGTCATAATTACGCCAAATGGACGATTTTCAACTATATTAAACATTTTAAAATTAAAACCATTTTGTTCTGGTGTGAATAATGAATTATTAAGTTGAAAAGTTTAAAACTCTTCAGTCTAAATTTGACAAATGATAATGAGTGTAGAAGTTTAGTATAATAGGGTTGGGGAAGACGGGACAACTTTAGAATGTCAATGCGAAACAATTCTAAGTGTTACTAAATCTTATTTTCAAGGTTAACAAATGAAGTATCGTTATATTATTGTGTGTTCCACGATGAGTTATTCTGATGTTAATGGTTAATTCTGGCACTTCACAAACATTACCAGCAGTTAAACAAACAATATGCTTACACAGTTTGCAACCCCACGTACAAATACAGAAGCTAATTAAGCCAACCGACAAACATGGTGTAACAACATACGACACACTGCTTGCTTAACCGACGTTAATGAGTTAAGACCACTATACCCCACTGCCTAATTAGCATGTTAAGTTACTAATGGCCTCCCTAATGGTAGACGAATGCATGAGTTTTTTGCGTTGCTAGTTTTTCGAGTAATTGCACTCAAAGATGTTACTGCGCGAATTACGTTTACTTTGCTATTTATTGTAGGATTAAATTGCCGGCCAACAACACTGTGAGTGTAGAACTACGGTATGAATAAATGTAACTTATTTATCCTCTCGTATAGTTGTATCATAACACGGGTGTTCTTATGGCAGCAATGGATGCAATAGAAAAGTCTATTCTATGTAGCGAGGGTCGCTTTGTGGTTTAATTCGAACCATTTCTAACCTTTAATATTGAGTTGAACATACATTATATATTTTCGCTTTTATGAAGTAAAATTCGAAATAGCTTTTTTAGACCTTATAAATATGTATCAGTAAGCACAATAACGATATTGAAATAAATTCTAACCTTTTCTTTGGTTGGGCAATGCAAGGCGAGTCTCACTTTAGCGAATGAACCTTCCCCAACACAAGTTCCCAGCAAATAATCAGAAACCCTTTTATAATGGGGGAAGTTCTCTTCGGTAATTCCCCCGGGTGACTGGGTACTTTCCCGATCAACCTTGTTTTGTGATCCTGTGATATTATAAACGCGGTTACTGGCTTGTCTACCGCAACGGTGTATTTATTACATATTATTATAGAAACATGAACCATCTTACCCCAACCTACTATATAATAAACAAACAGTCAAAGTTGAAACAACTTACCAGCGTTTTTGTGGTTTCGGTTCAAAGTTACGTCATCGCTTGGAACTGGAATCCTCATTTTTCTTTTTGATCAAAGTTGAGTCATAAATATGACTATGAGGTCACAATATAATCTCCTGACTTACGTAATTTCGCTGTAATTCGTAATTACAAAGTTGGATCTGAAATGACATAATTGTTTATTAAGTTTCATCCTAATTCAAAATGTTGCTCATACGTGTTTCGACATTGGGTTATCTTATAATATACCCTGCGTTCTTAAATTTACAAACATTTTCGCTCATGTCACATGATTTGTCATGATGCAAAACCTCACCCACATAGAACAGAACACTAATTTCTTCACTAACAGTTTTTTTTTTAAAGGTAAAACCTTAACACTTCTCAGTTCTCATGCTCTCTGTCGAGCTGCACTGTGCTTGTCCATGACTTTTAAGACTGGCAATTGAAACGTTCGATCGGTTTATATAAGAAGCTATACGATAACACTTGTGATACTGAAAGGAAATGAAAGGTCGGAGGTGCTAAATCTACCAAAGCAAAACCTTCACTCTCACTTGTTCTTGAAAGTGAGAACCATTTACATTTCCTACAGTCTTATCTATTACATAGCTTGCCTACTGATAATAGAATATCACACGCTCCCTTCGAAGCTCGCTACCGTTTTAATAAACCCTTATCATTGCGCGGCTCATTATAAACAAACGGCCATCATGATGAAAAGAAACTTCTTGATAACTTATCTAGCCAAAAGTCTGTCGATTTGGGATTAAGATAACTCGAGGATTGGAACAATAGGCGTGTACGGAAACTGCACGTCGCGAGAGATGCATTGTTTTAAAACAATCATTGTTTTCATTCAATGACGTAGGTTAATACAGTAGCGAGCATAACTACGGGTTCCATTCAGATAGACCGTCACTTAATGAGCTTCTGAAACTGAACTTATGTGACTGCTTTAAATGACTACGTTCCCACAACCCATAGAACCAAACACCTGTTCTTCTGGAATCGCACGGATTTTAATAACTGCGTAAACTTATATACGGCGCAGCCCAACACCGATGTAGTCTATT
Organism: Ciona robusta; assembly: GCF_009617815.1. Classification (NCBI taxonomy): domain Eukaryota; kingdom Metazoa; phylum Chordata; class Ascidiacea; order Phlebobranchia; family Cionidae; genus Ciona; species Ciona robusta. Next base: position 1,527,591 of record NC_143245.1, on the reverse strand, counting down.
CTACAGCAAGAACACAGAGTAAATAAAAAACTGATATAACAATAGTGTAGATAAAACTGTAAACTTTCATGGACGGTTACTGTATAGAAAACTGTTTATATTTTTCATCGAGCTTAAAAGTCTAAAGTTAAAATGCAAATAAAATACACAGTTTCTTAATAAGGCGACAACCGTTAGAACTGCCCCACAATTATATGCAAACTAAACACGCTCGTAACTTTTGTTTCGTTTTAATCGTATACCTTCTGCATATTTTATGGAGTGCGAAGTAATAAGATGACCTGCGCATGTTAAGCCACTACTTATGTAGTCTGTATGTAGCGCATTATACAATGGAACACCTGGAAGACTTGTATAAAAAGATAGAAACCGCTAGATAGAACATAATAACACCCAAACATTCTCAAACCGTATTTTTAACAATGCTTTTAAAGTACACGGATATACAGCATTCGCGAATAGACCAAAATATTTCGCTCGCGAATAGACGTAAAATGAACCATCTTACCCCAACATACTATATTACGTCCACTATATTAAGATACGTGGAATATTCTTAACTGCATACAATGCTCTAACACCCACTGAGCAAGTTTCCCTCAAGACAAAGTTGACTTATCGATGCGACAAACGTGATTGTGACGTGTCAATACAATTATGACGCCACATCCTTTCCTAATGTCCAACGGGACGTAAAAAAACTAAGAAGGAAGTCTAAAAGTTTGTCTCGAAAGTTTAATAACATTAGTCTGTAAGACGTAAGCTATCATGGAGATCGCCGTGTAATCGCATTAAATTCTTACTATCTTATTAGAAGTGACTTTGTTTAATAATTTAGGAGTCTGCAACCCTGGTTCAACTGTCTAGAGATCGTTATAGCTTTTTCTGAATTCTTGACATTGTTTCAACACTCGTACTTGTTAGATTGCGGTAAATTGTTGCTTTACGCCAACAGCTGACTATAGATAATTAAACGAACTCCAGTCATATTTTACATCGCTTTCTTTTAATATTCAGTTTAATTCTCATTCCTACTATAAGTCTAGACTTACGACGGAGCAATTGAAAATGCGCTACCGGTACATTGTATTAAAATACGAGCGCCACTGTACTGCTGCATACGAGGACTAATCACACATAACTTCTAATCCGTTCAACTCGCAATTCTGCCTTCTAACAACATGCCACCTGTGCTACAATCCATCACACACACTGTAATAGTAGATACTGCCCCCTTTGGACCAATATTCATTAGGACTTATGGGAATTGATATGAGAAAAGGCACTCTAGCAAGGAACAGGTTCGACGGATGTGTGTCTAAGCCAATCCCCAGGACCTGTGTTATATTTTTAACCCTTTAACCACAACAACGACTACTAACTGCTCGTTTCCACGGAGTTAGGAACGAAATTGCGGCTGCCTGATACGCTTGAGTTGCGACTGCGACCTACTAGCCTGGAATGCAGGATCCGAAACAACAACCGCGATCTCATTAAATCCAATGCAAACACAAATCAATTTAAACTAGCTTTTACAAACAGACGTTTATTTGTGAACTTAGCAAGTTTTGTTTTCTATCTATAATAGACAAACCAACAGTATCTAACCATATACAGCATTGCGAGCTATTGCGTCCGAACGCCCTTTGCATAAAACATGACCATGTCCCTACGTACACCACGGTTGAGGTCTATTAGCCGTATCTCTAAAGCATTATTATTTAATGCGCTATTTTAGAAAACCAAACGTTACATCATACAACAAACAAAGGCGAACTCCACATACATTCTCACGACTGCTTCGAATAATAATGCAAAACATCCAAAATACTTAACAGTTACAACGGGAACATACGACTTTCTACGTGTTAAAACACGACCACGGAGGTATATATCCTCGCATGGAGTAATAACTTGTAATGGTAGAAGCTCATAGCAGCAAGGCCTATGTTGACACAGGCCTTCTTCCTTACGTTGTAGGCAAGGGAGAACAACTTTCCAATGCTCTGTTTACTCATAGTCGCCACTAGTTTTTAATCAGCCGCCTAAAAGCCTAATGGCCCGACCCTCAAGTTCTAAGACATTAAATCCAGCATGCTTATCAAACGAAAGTGTTTTAAATGGCGTTTGTTTAATGACGTCTTGCGCTTATCGCAGCTTTACGTAAAACAAATACATTAGAGAACTCTTTAGCGTATCTCAATTAACGAAAACATGGCCGAGACTTGAATTTGCGAAGTAAAGTTGTTTTTTTTAATCAAGAGACTTATGTTTCCGCTTAGAATCCGAGCTTTGCAGATGTTTCAAATCAATACTACGCTTTGTGTAGAGAATTTTCTTCGTCATTGCAGTATTATATATATATATATATATATATATAAATATAACAAGCTCATTGTTGGAACCATTATTATTTAGTTGGGCTGTTTAATGTGCAGCCGGATATATTGAGTCGCAATTTGAGCCAAAGTGTGAAATATAATTGGCACCTACGCGACATTTTAACCTATTTAGCAAAATCTCAAGTCTATAATTACATTTCGGATATAAATTTGCTCCCATTTAAGAAAAGGCCGTGGCCATAAAATGCTTACGGTGTTGCACTCTGCATTAAAGCATATATCATGACATTCATATTTTATTCATCATATAATGGTAGGGGTAAGATGGCCCAATTTACAAAACTATATGTCTACTAAGTTACGAAAAAACAACATTTATACATAAATGGGTGATTATCTATATTTAAAAACAAAAAGAAAAGCAAAAAAACAAACAGATTTCATTGATATTATAACATCATGTATAAGGAATTCAAAACGTTGGTTCTTAACCTGTGGTGCGCATAACGACCCTTATATATGGTACATACATGTCCTTCAGGTGGTACGCAAGCAACTTATATTCAAGCTTACTAACCAAGTCAATTACATAAATCAGGAAATTTGTTCCGTACGCTGTAATTTTCCTTTTAATTTGTACAAGAGTAAAAAAGTTTGAAAGCCACGGCATTAAATCGCTTGCATAAGGGCTCTCATTAGATTGAAGAGGAATTTTTGCGACTTTTTAATTTTAATTTGTCTGGGGGGCAATCTGGCCTCTGATTGGACGCCTGTCAGTTGGTTACGTCATTGATTTTATCACATGATTTATTCATGTTCTGTCGTGATTGGATCACGTGACAAATGAGACGCACAATTCGATCCGACCTCGATTTAAAATAAACGGAATTTTCCGAAACGTAAGTGTTCGAATGGCTGTGCATACCGACCATGCTGCAATCGTGACTGCATGTGGTGTATCGGTACATATGTTATAAATCAACCCTGCGCATGAGGTAGAACACCACGGGTATAAGAAGTATCCATGTCATTAGCATGAGGTGTATGAATACGGCCGTGTGTGTGTGGTGTAAAAGATGACACTCATGTTATAGCTCGACAGTGAGCATGAGGTGTATGAATACACCATGTGTGTCTGGTGTATAAGAAGACACCCATATTATAACTCGACAGTGAGCATGAGGTGTATGAATACGGCCGTGTGTGTGTGGTGTATAAGATGACACCCATGTTATAACTCGACAGTGAGCATGTTGTGCATAAATACACCATGCGTGCCTGATGTATATAAAAAAACACCCATGTTATAACTCGACAGTGAACATGAGCAATTTCCAAACATGTTTTTAGTATTTTCCAACAGCATTTAATTAAAACCATGTTATTATTATTTAAATAATTAATATTTACCAGAGAGATAAAACATGAACGCTAACACGGCTCCTACTAAAGAAATTAGGTGTTGAAATATATAAAATACAGTCCCGGTGTCGCTATATATTTGGACTGGGCGCTACTGCGCATGCGCCGCGACGACAATAATCATGCGCAACTACGACACTACGTATGCGTAGAAGTTCGGGCTAAATATGATGCGAAACCTGTTAAATATATCACGACACCAGCCTACTGAACGTAATAGCTAAGCAGTATTCTAACCAACTGTTTTTACTTCGCATTTATTTTACCCACAAGTCGGCTGTATATTTTACCCACAATTACCTTGTATCAATATGGGCAATTGTTTTACCGTTAATATCTTTTTTAGATAAAATTTCGCTCAATTTTTAATTTGGTAAACTAAATTCTATAGAAATTATACTTTATTCTGTATGTATGAGTTTCTACAGCGGGGTAAACCAGGAGACATAAGATGGACATCAGGATTGGGCCATTACCCCAACACATTTCGATTTAGTTGAGAATTTGCTCATTACTGATTATCATACACAAATTGTCTTATTTGACAGGAGTTCATGTTATGCCTACATGCGATTCTTCGGTACAAATTCGGAAATACTTTTCAACACTAACGAATATCGTGGTTGTGGTTCATGAACATGGAATTTCCTACCAACGTATCAGAATCAACGCCTATACATGGCCACAAAAAGTAGTTCGTCCCATAACTGAGAGGTTGTAAAAACACACATTATATATCAGTGTTTAAAACATGATCAGGATATTTGGTTATTTTGTGCTAATTAAGAAGTCCCGACTTCATCCATCCTATACTATTAATATTAGTATAGTAAACATAATAGTAATAATAACTGGTAGTGGAAATTCCCCACAGTACTATGACGTAATAAACAGCATAGTCACCGAGGGAACTCCCCGTTGGTAAGTCGATATTGGCAGCTTGGGGAGTAATTAACGATACAATATTACGTCATGTTTACCAATAGAAAGTTGGTTGAGAAATGTTTGGAAAAGTTGTGCCATTCGTAAAATACACATTTGTAAGAATCACTGATAAGTGGAAACGACTTTAAAGACAGTTTTATGGAAATCTTCGGGTGACGTAGCAAAGTAGTAGGCGCGCATGTCTCAGCCAAATGTTCTGGGTTCGAAGCTCGGCATGACTACCATTCTGCGCTTATGTGTTCTTGGAAAGACACTTAAATAAATTACTCCAACCCAGTGGTCACCTTTGGGTTGTCTAAATTGTCAAAATTGTCAGCCATGCATTACAAAATATCAGAAATAAGTGAGCGGCACGAAAAGTACGAAACAGAACACCCCTACATCCGTGTCATAACGTTTTTCCCACTCGACGATAAACCAGGTTCCATTCATTCATACTGCGACTCACCGAGGACACCGCGCGGACAAATATTTAATACACGTCATTTACATAAGGGTGGTGCGATAATAACATATTTTTTCCCTCTTTTATAATTGTCCCATTTGGCAGTAAACAAAGAACATTTAAAGAATTATAAAAACTGTATCCTCATGACTCCCAGCATAGACCATTGTTAATTATTCAAAACACGATCGGGATAATTGTATATTATGTGCTAAAGGTGTCCCATCTTGCCCCACGGTACTGCGATGACTGACAATTTGCATTCTAAAACAAGGTTGATATTAAGGTCACATACGACCACAATACTAGCAGTCTTGACTCTTTAAGCAGTTATATAAAATAATATGCCTAGTAGCAATAACATGTAGGGCAAAGTTCGCCCTCATATTCTAGATAAATGAAGAAAACGAAACAAAAGTGGGCGTTAACATGTTGCCGTGGGCGTAAAATCGTGAGATCTGATTGGTTTAAAAGTAGGTCGTGTCAATGTTATGAAGCATGGCCCACATTGAGGTTTCATTGAAGCGAAGTTTGTGGAGGTTTTGATCAAGAGATAAGATTGTTTGTTTGTTGTTGTCGTGTTGACATTTGAGGTTCAGACTTTAGTACTTTAGGAGTTATGCAACCGTCTAAAAGGGTAAGGTTTTTATGATATGCTAAATATAAATGTTTAGGTCCACACATGTTATCTTTAAAAATAAGTTCCGAGCGCTACTAATTCAAATCTCTATGTTGATGTTTTTTAACTAATTGAAATTTTACGAAACATTGAAATGGTATAATTTAAATATTATTTAACACATTGTGCTTAAAGATTAATTTAATTAAATAAAAAATTAATTGCTAAAATGTAAATTACTGGTCATACCTGACCTATGCCGCGGGCTCTGTGACGTCACAACGTAGCATTATTGACTCATAAGAGCCGATTTTAAATCTCAAGTTTTAATTTCAAGCTTGTCAGGTCAAGAAGAAATTCAGTTTCTGTTTTTTTCGTAAAATAAAAGATTAAAAAATAAAAAATAGAAAATTAAAAACGAGAGAGTTTTTGAATAAAAGATGCAAAAAAAGAAAAAAACGGCTCAGCATTCTCTTCGTGCAGCTTCTATTTGCTGGCCGAGTTATGAACAAATAACAACTCTATTTTAGATTCGTGAGAATACGGTCATATTTTTCTGAAAATATTCTTTGTTTACTACCAAATGGGACGATAAAAAGAAACAAAATATTAACCATCTTACCCCAACCCTATTACACGATGCGAAGTTTCAATATTTTATGTGTTTTTTTTACTTTAATATCTCGCAATGTAGCATGTGGTCCGGACATTAATAAACCTCGATGAGCAACATCAGAATATCGAGAACGACAATTTCTGTAACACGTGATGGTCAAGAAAATTTTGGGACTAAATTCAATCTTACACAGAAAACTTAACTTGAAAATTAATTTTGATTGGTTGAGTCGAAAATTATAAAGAGTCCATTTATGCGTCGGATGATATTGTGACGTAACAGAATAAGCCGAAAATACGGAAGGGTCAAGTGGTAATTAGAAGCGCATGTGACGTCATAATGCTAAGTTTTTGCGAGAAACAAGAACGTTCACGAGAAATTAAGATTTATGTTAAAGTTATGCAACACAGGGCCGAATCAACGCTGGTTTATTTCAGATAGAATTCACCAGAATGACGTTCTTAAAGCTCGATAAACATTAAAAAAATAGAATGAAAAGGTGTTCCATCTTCCCCATCCTACTATAGGACTTCTGGAAGTTATGGATCAATTTTTTGGCATAACTCCCAAGTCGATTAAATGAGTTATGCTGTCGGAAGTTTTAATTTTAAGTTCCAACCATGGGTATTTACTCAAGTAATTTTTACCCCAATCACGATATAGCGTGTATTAAAAAACTATGGTTTTGCTGATATAATTTCCTTCTCGTTCCAGCCCGGCCTACTAGAGATATATGTATGGTGCATGGTCTCTAGTATCCTTGGTACCTGTTATTTATTTTGACCTTGCTACTTTGATTAAAAAGATAAACAAAACATATGGAAGTAGCAAACGGTCAAAAAACAAAGCGTGCTTGTAGTATATAACAAGGTCCACTCACGAGACATTGCGTTATAGCATATAAGGATCTCAAAACTTTTACTCATCCGCAATAACTTAATAACAAGAATCGGTAGTAGGTTGTAAAATCAGAGATTTAAAATCGTTTTGAACAGATCCAGGCTACAGGATGAAGGATTTAACTTAAAATGTCCGAGAACTTTATCATAAACACGACAGAATAATGAAAGAAAAACGCATTGAACCCAATGAACTAAAAGAACGATTATACCTGAAAAAAACGGCTGTCGTATTTTCGTTAAATTTTGATTGAACTCAGTTGACTTGAGGTTGCACAACCTTAACTGAACCATAGACCATAAATGAGGAGGTTGATTTTATGGAGGGATCAGTTAAAGCGGTCAGCAAGTATGTAGTGTTGTAAATGTATGTATATGTGACGACTCTTTAATAGGGATGGAGACAGTGTTTAGTTGAATAGATGGACAATATAAATTATATACGTATAGAAGCAGGACAATGTTTATCATTTCGGGCATATAGAGCACACAGCACAAACATGTGAGCGGTAAAATAAATAAAATTTAATTAACGCTATTTTAAAAATGAAGATCAGTTTCATCGAACTATTGGTTTATTCTTTTGTTGTTTTAAATATAGTAAGGGTAAGATAGATACCGTTGGTGCGTAATTTCGTATTTTTGGTCGTGTTTTTTACAACTCATAACGCTATTTTAGAGTAGGAAGGATACGGTTGAATGATTTTGTAAATAACCTTGTTTACTACTGAATAGGACGGTAAACGAGAATGAAAACCTCAATTATATTACCCAAACCTATACTATAACGTAATCTTTTATATATGAATAAGAGTTAAACCGTTTTTATTTGCCGTTTTTTAAAAAAAACACGCCTTAAACTGCTATATTATTTAGATGGTTATAGTAAAGGGTTTGATAGGTGTTAATTTTCAATTACTTTTTCCAAATAGAGGCATGTTCATTTGTTTTTATGCGTATTGAGTGAAAAGCGAAGTTTATTTGACTAAATGAGCAATTTTATTTTCTGTTTTAAAAATATAGGCATTATTACGTATTTATATAAGATGGTTTACCGTATTGACGGATTTTTTCCCCAAGAATCCGCTATAAAGAACACCTAGTTATTATAACTCATTAGATCTGCGTATCTACAAAGGATTCTTTCCAATCTCGAGTGATTAAGGGAAAATAGAAAGTCGTTTCGACGTTCGCATGTTTGTCGCTGTTCATTGAATAGAAGACTAAGGTTCGAGATTAGAAAGCACAATGTAAACAATAGAAAAAGAAAAATATCTCTATGGCGTAACTGCCCACTATTTCATGAGAGAAAACGATTAAACGCGAATTGCTGCTGTTTAGAGAAGTGTTCACGAAACGAGGTATAAAACTCGGGCGTTTTGTTCGATTGCGTTCATATGTGTATAACGGCTAGAGCTCAAGATATATGTATGAAGTGTATATAGGTATATATTGAATATAGTTTGAGGTGTATAGGTTTATGTTGAACATAGGCTTGAGGTGTATAGGTTTATGTTGGACATAGGCTTGAGGTGTATAGGTTTATGTTGAACATAGGCTTGAGGTGTATAGGTTTATGTTGAACATAGGCTTGAGGTGTATAGGTTTATGTTGAACATATGCTTGAGGTGTATAGGTTTTTGTTAAACATAGGCTTGAGGTGAATAGTTATGGTTCTTATATGCACTATATATGTATTTGTAATATGCACCAAGTATATAAATGAAAGGATATGTTTAAGTGTTTATTAAATTAAACTAAATTTGTTTAAAAATAGATAACACGTTCGCTTATAATCGAAAAAAGTCATTAATAATATGGACCACCTATATTTGGAACAGCTATACCTTATATTCTGCTACTTCTGCTACCATACAGGCATAATGTAAATAATCTTTCAGCGGCCACATACCAGATATAGGCCATTCAAAGATTATGGCAAAAACGTTATTTAATTTCTTACGAAAAAAGGCCTAATACGTGACCGTAATGTTTAAATACTTGGAAATATTTCTCAGATACCTCAGCATATATACAGGTCATCACTGTTTAAGTTTATTTATCACTGTCGGTATGACAAATGACACACCCCCCTCCAGTACTCAATACATGAAGTCGATACCGGAACACATACCCCACAAACCTGCAGCTGGTTTCTACAGAGAAACAATTAAGGTAAATAAACTAATGAATGATTGAATGCAACCTATTTATATATACGCGTGGTGGGAAAACGACAGTCGATATAACATGGGTGTTGTATGCACCTCGTGTCAGCTGACGAGTCACCAATGATGTAACTCGTGGGTGATTTCGTTTTTGGATACTTTTATGTATGGCAAATAATTTTTTATCGGGAACTAGGCTACGGCTCCGATGATGTTTATATATTGTTATGCGGGGGCGAAGATATAAACCTTATTTGTGTGGGTGGTAGCGACTACCGAGTTGCAGTATGAACGTAACTAATAGGTTTGACATTTTTCAGTATTATCACGTTAGTATTGTACCGTTAGAACATAATATCCCATATTTTCTAATCGTGTTTTAACAATTAACGCACTTTTACAAGCGAGGGGATACGGCTATATATTTCTGTAAACATTATTTTTTTGCTACACCAACGGTATGATATTATACAATAAGAAGATGAAATAATTTGACCCCAAACTACAACGTTGCGTTTCTATATTAACTACAGTAGGTTGTGGAAAAATGGGACGTCTTTAGCACAGCATATACCTAAATCGTGTTTTAAACATTTAACGGTCTATAGAAGTCGTGAGGATACGTTTTTTAATTTTTTTTATGTTTACTACCAAATGCGACAAAAAATAAAACTCAAAAGTGTTCCATCCTCCCCCACCCTACTATATATATGTTACACACAACAGCCCAAATATGTTTTCCGTATTAAATTTATTCAAAGGCTTTTATTATTTCAGTGTTATTCCCCACAAATGGTGTCATACCCACCCCACCCAGCTCCATATACAGCAGTTGTTCCACCACAAGTTTACGTTCACACTTATCCTTCAGGTAAGCAATCAAGTTAATGCAATGTAAAAAAATACAGTATAGTTCTAAACTGTATTACTGGTGGTGTATGAAGTCAGGTAGGCAAGGAAACAATGCATTTAGGGGTTAAGGGCCAACTTTTGCCCAAATTCAAGGAACTATATGGCATGTCACGCTTTTGGACCTCGCACACGTAGAAAGATAAAACGCACTACGAATTTACGGCAAACATTTTGACAACAAATAACGTATTTTTACTTTGCACTGTATATTCCAAATGTACGTGGTGAGAGAACAGTTTACAAAACCTCAACTATATAGAATTGGCGGTTAAAGATGAATACCGTTATAGGATACGGTTTTATACCTTTGTAAATATGTTTTGTTTATTACAATTTAGACGATAAAAGAGATCAAAAACGTAAACCATATTACCTCAACTTTCTATGAAAATAACCGACAATTTAGTAATCGTTTCATATTACATATTTCATAAACATCATATACAGTAGGGTGGGGGGAGATGGGACACCTTTTTCATTCTGTTTTTTTCTTCCGATTTGGTAGCAAACAAAGAGCATTCAAATAATTATAAAACCGTATTCTCGCGACTTCAATAGACCGTATTTAATTGTTTAAAACACGATCAGCATATTAGGATATTGTGTGGTAAAGGTGTCCCGTCTTCTCCCGCCCTACTATATATACCGAACTTTCTAAACACATTTCACGAGCTATCTATATATACTTATAATAAGCCACATCTAATAAAATAATTACGCGTTCAAAGGTTGTCTTTCTTGACACTGATCATGCTACCTGTTAGAACGCGGCAAGCATGAAGCAATTATTATAACTATACCCAGTTACGTCTGATATACCAGCCATAATGCTGAAACAGCATATAGTAGTGGGGAATGACAGGACACTTTTTTCAATCTGTTTTATCGTCCCATTCGGTATTAAACAAAGAACATTGAAAGAATTATAAAACCGTATCCTTAGGACTTCCATAGACCATTGTTAATTGTTTAAAACAATTAACATTTGGACATTATGTGCTAAAGGTGCGCTATATCTCACCCCACGGTAATTTTTACCCAAACTGCAGACGAAACGTTGAAATAAATAGTTTATAAACCGAAGAAAATAATTTAGGAAGCCAAAAAAATATTTGAAATTATAATAACACTGATACAATATTTGTCATTCAGCTCATATTCGAAACTCCATGCATTACTATTCCCCACAACATGTGTATATTAACACAACACCATATAATGGTAGCATGGTAACTGTACGTGGCATGGGACAACCAAGTAACACTTCATCTCATTACCAACCAAGAAGTGAAAACTTATCTAACGGTTGCGAAGAAACTCGTTTGAAATGCGTAAGTTATTTTTAAAATTATTTTTTTAGTTTATTATTTTTCTATAGCGAGTATACGTTTGGTACTTTGCATGTAATGCCTAAACTATTTTTCAATTATGTTAAAGTGGGCTTTTGTACCAAATGCTTCAGATCAACTAGTGTACTTTTACACCTGCTTCAAACAAACTTGAGAACCATGCATGAATATTTGTTCTTTGTGTTCATTTATATCAATGATAAAAATGAAAATTTTAACAGAAATAATAATTTCAACATACCAGTAACTTGTATGCTATCTTCAAAATTCAAAATAGATTTCTGCTTTATGTTTTCGTATGCCTATCGTAGGGAATAAACATTAAACACCAATTATGGAAATTATTTGTAGTCATTTTATTTCATTCAAAACCGTTTTTGTGAAGGATTCTCCAGAATGTGTTCCCTATTTTTGTATCGGTTTTGTTTATATCTTTTTTTAGATTTTTGATTTAAAAAAATATTTTTATCGGTTATCATTTTTTATAGAATTCAAAAAGCGAAAGATTCCTAAACACTACCAGCCGCGAATCGAGGTACGACAGCGCCGACAGTGGAATCGGCGAACCCACATCTTCTGTGACGTCATCATGGGATTGTGACGACACAAGTTCTAATTCCTCCAATGAAAATGGAAGAAACTTAACTCAAGAGTGCGAAAATGTAAGAACATTCTGACTTTTATAACTTACATGATTGTAACCTATATTGAATAAATGGATGTAACCTATTCATTCTCGCGTGGTCGGAAAACGACAGTCGTTTTAACATTGGCGTTTTGTTTCACACACTTCGTGTTCGCCTATATATATGGGTCACCATGTATATAACTTTATGGTTATTTTTTTGCATGGTTGACAATTTGGAAAACGCATTAAGCCACTTGGCTGAAGCAATTACAAGTATGTTCTGTGCAAAGACACATACACCTCCAAAGCTAGCAGTGTCCAGCTTCGAACCTGTATCATCTGGACTAAAAAAAGCTAACTAGCCATTAACCACTGTAGCACGAACTTAATTTGAAATGTTTTACTTGCAGGAGGATAGTGAACATTATTGGACAATTAGTGACGACGACCAATATTGGGGCATTGTTGGTCAACAAGTGCCCGGTTATTACGTCACAAACGCCATTGCGAAACAAATCGAATATTATTTGTCGGATGCTTATCTCATGAAAGACAAATATTTGTTACGTCAGATCCGGTGCAAAAAAGATGGTTACGTCAGTATCAAGCTTATTACGTCATTTAAAAAGGTAAGAATGATTGGTGATTACGTCATAAATTCATAACAATACAATTTTCTTTTTAATATATAGTGGGGTGGGGGAAGATGGGACACCTTTAGCACATAATACCTAATAATCCTGATCGTGTTTTTTGAACAATTAACACCGGTCTAAGGGAGTTGTGAAGGCATAGTTTTATAATTCTTTGATTTGTTTTTGTTTACCATCAAATTGGACGGAAAGCTAAAACAAGCAGGTGTCCCATCTTCCACCACCCTACTATAAGTCCAATTAAAAAATAATAATTACAAAAAAGGCTCATTTTTGTTTGCTGGGTGTAGCGACCACGCTCAGGAACAGTTAAATTTAATTGGGGTTTAACGACTATCGCTTTTCAAAATAATTTTTTTTTTAAATTAAAGGTTAAAAAATTGACACGTGATTGGGCCGTCGTACGTAGCGCCATCGTGCGACTTTCTACAACCGTCGTTGTGAGTTCGGAAGGACTTCGGATCCGAAGGCGCGCGAATCTTTCCGAAAATCTCCGGAAACCTCGACAACTAACAAGCGTTCTGGTATAAATTCTTATCTATTAATTAGTTGTTTTTACGACTGATAAAACAGACTTATATTTGGTAAGGCTCTTGCGGTAGCACCATGGGTGTTGGTGGTGTAATAGGCCAACTATATGTGGCTTACCTCTCAGGTCCCTTGGTGTGCCACGCTGTAGGTCTGTAGGACCTCACCCACGTAGAATAGAACAAATTAAAATATTGAATTTTCTTCCAGGCGATTCGATTACCTTCTGAATACAATTCCGTGGAGAAAGTGACGTCATTATTCGCATTGTTTGGTGAGATTGGGTTTGTGAGATTGTTAAGAAGCGATAAAGAGGTTCCTTGTGATCTAAAAAATTATGCGACACAGGTTTATGATATTGGTAAGAAATTATAATGTTTAAATAATTTGGAAAAACGTTTAATTTTGAATTAAAAACACAGTATTATAAAAATTAATAAAATGTATTTTAATTATCTGTTCTTTTTTATAAATTGACATTAAACTTATAATTTAAATTAACTAACTAACTAAAAATATTAAATTAAATCTTAGAAAAATTATTTTAATATTTTTTTGATTTTATATTTTAGATTTTTATAAAAAATATTTTATATAACTCATTAAAACTTACGCAGGCAAATCCTTGTGCGCTGTGGTAGATTTCGACCAATCAGAAGACGCGTTGGCATCGGTTCGAATTCTGAAACACCTTCTGCAAAACAAGGACGATTATGACGTCATAAAGGATCAAGAGAATATAAACGAAGATCAACTTGAAAAATATAAACAAGGAATAAAAGGTAAATAAATTACTCGCGTTGAAAAAGTGGAATAATAATTGTCACTTGTCTAGATGTGTTAAGTTATATTGTTTTAGTTTTAAACCAAGGATTAGTGGGGTAATCTAATCTATAAAAGTGTGATGCCATGCCAACTGGGGTGTAGGCCAGGGTGGCCCATTACCTCAACATCCAGGGTGCTTTTGCTTGGCTTTTTATGAGGTAGGAAATGATGCTTTAAAAAAATGACAACATTTTAGTTCCTGATACAACTTTTTAAAACTTTAATATAAACATTTTGATTTTAAGAAAACAAATTATATAAATAACTTATATTCAGATCTGTCTTCACTAGCTGGTACGAGGGTGGCACTTCTTGGTCCCCGAGTAAAAAGGACTCTCTACCGCCAAGACCGGACACAAGACGTCACGAACTTTCCCGACGATAGTGAAGTCCCTTGTCCAGTGAAAGATAATACAGAACTGAAGGTTGATTATGACGTAACAAACAAAGTCGACGTCACATCGAAAAATTCGCGAGGACCGCGACTTTGTGGGAGGAGAATAACAGGGACATTGTTACGTCATAATAGTTGTAGTGTAACGCGACAACCGAGAGGGCCCGACCACGCATCGCCAGGATTTACTACGATTGTGACGAGAATTTAAAACTTGTTTTTTTATTAGAATTAACTTTTGGCCAATTGCCAAAATTGCAATAAGTAATCGATGCAAATAACTCACCGTGTAATGACGTCTTGATCGTGTATTGTAAATATAACTCGTATGGACTTTTTATAATTGTGCCTCAATTTACCCATTATATACCACACATACACACACATATATATATATGTATGTGTGCATTGTTAAAACGTTGGAATAAAAAAAGTTCAAATTACGTGTGTCGTGACGTCATTTTATAAAGCAGGTGCATCGTGATATCACCAGCGTGTGCCGTGACGTCACTAGAAAGAATGTGTCAGAAAATGGTATCAATCTTTGAGATTTAAAGAAATGTGTTCAGGTCACACATTGCTGTGTTAAAAGTTATGTATGTTATGTTAATGTGTAAGTTATAAAAAATACGGAAAACATATTCTACATGTTGGTTGTAAAACGGGATTAAGAAACTTCCGTTTAGTGTACAGTGTTAAAATAATAACGTTGTGGTATACGATGTATAGTTTAAAGTTGAGACTTATGGGTTTAATCGCACGTGAAAAGAAAACGGGACCATTTGATCGAAATGGTTAAGCTATTAGCTAGAGTTAACGAGGTGATTTAAAAATAATTTACTAAAATCGCCATCATATTATGCGAATACTTTACTGGAAGCATATTCTTCTTAATGATTCACTTTGTAGCGAACTCACTAAGTTTAAACCATGTTTATCGATAATGTTTATTTTTAAGTTTATAGAAATTTGAAGTTTTAGTTAATTGTAAACTGGGTTAATTGACGTGTGCATGGTACTGGGGGTGATTTTGAATGGGTTGCTAGGATACACAAGTGTAATCATGCGTGACAAGGGAGCTTTACGGTGATTGGTCATTGTTCTTGGGTCGTTCATGACGTCATGGGGAAATGCCCTGAACCGGGAATATCAATGTAATTTTAATAAGTTAAATTTCGAGTTGGTACCTGTATACACGGCTAGCTGAACTTCGGAATATTTCGGAACAACTCGGATCGAATCGGCTTTCAACCGGCTCACGTGGTACAAAACCTGCAAATCCTGGAAGTTTGCGAAGGCGACATCTGTTGACAGTTAATTTCAATATTATTTCACAGACAGTCACGATAGATGTTTGTACAAGATGTGTTTAAAACATTTCTCGACTATTTTTAAGGGTTATAGCACATCCTGATAAAATAATTTCAAACTGGTATACACAAGTCAACACATATAGTAGGGTGGGGGAAGATGGGACACCTTTAGCACATAATATCCAAGTATTCTGATAGTGTTTTAAACAATTAACAACGGTCTATGGAAGTCGTGAGGATGTAGTTTTAGAATTCTTTGAATGTTTTCTGTTTACTACTAAATGAGACGAGAAAACAGAGCTAAATGGTGTCCCATCTTCCCCCACCCTACTGTATATTAAAAATATGCTGGTTCACAATAACCCAACTTACTGGTCAGCAATCGTTGCAGGTTTTGACTTTCGTCGCAAATCGTCCATAATCTTCTGCCTTCTGTCCCAAACGGTGCCTTTGCCCATAGGGACCTAGTAAGCAACCCAAGTCTAATTAATCTGTGATTAGGAATAGCATGTCGTATAGGGTTGTTTACTTTAATAAGACTGCTGTATTATTACTTCGCAATAATCATACAAGAAAGGTAAACACGATCCACGCTCCATATTGTACAAGGCGGCCAGCAATAGGAATATATATTGGTGGTAAACAAAGAATATTTACTCAATTATATAACCGTATTCTCACGACTACAGGAGAGTTTAGACTTTGTTAAAGAGTCTGGACCACGCTCATACAAGTTGGTTTTAAATGAAAATTTACACTTAATAAATACTATCTGTGGTAATTTTTTGTGAAAAAAATATTTAGTTTGGCCAAAAAAACGTTTTAAAAAGTGCCAAAAAATTCGCCTATTGTTGCGTCACTCGCGGGCACTATGACGTAAATTACGTCACGATCTTTTCTAATCGATCAGCTGATTTAGGCTTTGCTGTTTACAGCAAAACAGTGTACCGTCGACATAGCATTTTCTGTTACTTTTAAATTAAGAAATAACCGTGGGTAATGCCGTGGCCTGATTTTAGTTTAAAATTAATATTTTTAAAAATTGTTTGTAAGTGTATTACAGTATTACACTATTTAAATTTGTCAGTTAACAATAATGTAAAAGTGTCAGTGTGTGATGTATAGTCAGCAGTCAGGTAGAAGTATTTCATCTAATGAAGTGACATAAGTGAAGATCCTAGTCCACTAGCAATGGGTATTGAGCCTTTCCAGTTTGAACCTGTACTTCCAGCAAGTGTTGGGGAAGTAGACAGGCCAAGACCATGGAAAATAAGTGAAGCTGAGCAAATCAACAACACAATTTGGTGGGTTGACCAAGAATAGCATTTATTAAAAAAAATGTGACATTTAATAAGTCTGTTGTTTAAAGTGTTGCACTGTCTTTTTTCCTGAATTTGTTGAAATTTGTGTAAACAGATTTGTGTTGCAAATATGATGTTCTTGACTGAGACCCGAGCATGGAATACAAATTTAGTGAAATCAATTTACTCTAGTCTAGTATTTATTGCTGGCCTTCATACCAAAAAGTTGGTCAATCACATGTTTATGGCATTTATTTTGTTTAGACAGTATCGCTACACAGCTGATCAGAACTTTGTTCGATAGGTACGGCAATGACTGGAAAAGGAAAACAGAAAGGTTCAACATTATAGTGACAGTTCAACAACATTTGCAAGAATTTTTCATCATTCAGTTTTGAATGGTCTTGTTTCATACAAAATGTGATTCATGCAAGAGTTATGTTGTTTTAAATTAAGTACATTCAACATTACAAGAAATACATATTTAAGTATTGGATTATTTTCATTGTTTTGAATAAAGAATACTTGTACCGGATGGTGGATTTGTTCTTCTGCGCTCTCCTTCTAATTAGAACATATCATAGTAAAGCGATCTGAAGTAAAATGTGCACTACAAATATGAGATGACCAGCATACCAATGTAATGTTGCTTGCTTTTTTTTAAGCCCCGTTCTTTCTTTTGAAAATGAAAACACACACACACTTATCACTTTACAGCCATTCTTGTCTTGCTATTTTAAACACAGCACCTATCAGGCATGATTACTCGGCTTATGGTAAACTCCTATATGGTAACTTTAAATACAGATATAAATATACTCTATGCCATATAGGGAAAAAACAAAAAGAATTTAAAATCTGAACCCTAGAAAGTCACGAAAACTAATTCTCCACTAAGCTTGGTAGGCTATTTTGTGTGGTTATACACTGATCCCTAGGAAATAGCTTCCAATAAGTTGCTGAAGCCATAGGTATTGTTAATACCTTAAAAAACGTTTTGATTTGCTCTCTATCAAAACTGCACCAATAAACCGCTGATAGACCGGGTTTTCCCCATAAACGAAATATTGCATTGTGACGTCACAGTGCCCGCGAGTGACGTTTTTTACAACTTTGAAATTTGATTTTTTTATGGTTCATAACTTTTAAATTAAAGCGAATTTTCACAAACTGGCTGTGAATTTAGCATCAGTAGACATAAAACTTTATTCTTATGCAAAAAACTGCGCAACCATGAGAACCGTGGGCCGGACTCTTTAAGTGTAAAAATATTCTTAGGGGATATATGGGATATTATGTACTAATGGTATCCATCTTACCCCACATTAGTATCCCATATAGATGATATCCTACGACTAAGAAGGCCCAAATGTTTAGGATTAAAGCCAGAGTTTGCCGATTATTTTACAAAACTTTATCATCATTTAGTTTACACAGAAATACTAACCGTTTTCTGCGATACTGAACCACTTGAATCAATGTTTGAGCAAGGCTGTATTTTGTTCCAAGCACGTGACAAATTCTGCCAATCACAGGCCGTCTGTTCATACCTCTGGGGTCGTTGGCGAACCTGGGGTAAGATGGAATTTCTGATGAGATTATTTCCGGAAAAATAAGCGAATCTATGTGTCTGTAACGAAATGTAGAAATTACACTGAATTTTGCGCATTGTCAAAACCGTATGCTGTTATTTTTGTGCATTACATTAATATTATACTTTGTCTTTTTGATTATAGCAAGTAATGTCGAAATATTGCGCAAAAACGAAAATACAGTGAAGATTGGTCCTTATGTATAAGCTCAAGATTGATGAAGATGTTTTTTTTTTTTAAAAAATTTACTGATGGATAAAATGCTTGTCTGCTGTACCACTTATAAGTTAAGTGACCAGACAACGAAACAGCATTTCTAATACATTGGGGTAAGATGGTACATGTTTCTAATCGTCCCGTTTGGTATTGTATAAATAACGAGTATTTACAGAACTATATATACGTATCTTCGCAACTTTATAGAGTATTGTTGATTGTTTAAACGCGATTAGAAATATAAAACAGCATGTGTTAACTGTATCTATCAAACCTCAACGTACGGGTTCTTATTTTCTGTGACCGCATTTGGGTTTACCCAATCCTGTATTGTACGATAATCAATTAAGAGTAGCAAGGTGAATCATTGCTTTGTTCTTTTTAATAAGATTAACTCCTAATACGTTGTTCCGGTGTTACTTCAATACCACGAACATATTATTCTGCTGGGTCTTACGTCCAAATCGTAAATTTTGCATAGTTCAACGAACGCATGTTATCCACAACTGGTTATAACGCGAATGTTTTGCATTATGACGCAATAATTACTATTTCGCGCTCCGTCCCTACCAGACAATCGAATAGCGCGAGACTTGGGCGTAAACTCGATTTCTGACTTAATAAAAAATCGATAAGATACAAAGTAAAATATTAACCTATGTATGGAGAAGTGAAATTAAGAAAACAAAGTTGTAGCGAGGGGTAAAATGGATACCTTTAGCACATACCGTATTTAATAATCATATTATTAATAACCAACAACGCCATTTTGGAATTACGAGGCTACGGTTATATAGTTTTGTAAAAATCCTTTGCTGATCTGCCAAATTGGACGATAAACCATCTTACCCTAACCTACGAAGAATTAAGATTTGTTTGAAATGAAATTAACACCAGTTTTAAAATTAAATAAAACAGTAAAATTCAAAAATGTTTTTAATTAAATTAAACTTTTGACCGTTTTCCTCATATTTAACAACCGCCATAACAACTTTACCATATCAGCGTTATCCTCCAGTGTAGTACAAGGTACATCCCACTTCGGCACAGGAAGACAATTTCCTTCTTCTTCTCTTTTAGTAGTTGACACCCAACGTAGTCGAACTATCTTGTCTTCAAATGTTTCATCGGCCTCCTTTTTGCGGGGTTTTCTCGAACTTTTAACTGTGGGAAAGAAAATAGAATACAATTGTGTTTTTTTTTAAATTGTATGAAAACAAAACTTATTTTCTCTCGTTTTATGTCATACAGTATAGGTTTGGGGTAAAATGATTTGGGATTTCATTTTCTTTTCTCATCCCGTTTGGTAGTAAGCAAAAAATATTTACAGAATTATGTAACCGTAGTCCCACGACTCTAAAAGAGCGTTGTTAGTTTTCAATAACACGATCAGGAAATATGGGATATTATGTGTTAACGGGGTCCATCTTCCCCCACATTATTTTTATTGTTTATAGTCATATAGTCATTGTTACGGCACAAATATAAGGGACAGTACTGTGCTTGTGACGTAAGAATATCAAATTAAGTACAAGAAAAGGAACAATCTATTTCGTGCGAGCCAAATTGGTTTATTTTTGGATCAAATTAAAAAAGCGGTCGCTGGTTCGACAAGCTTATAATTATTTCAAAGCTCATGGTGTTGAATTACCACGTCAAGGTGGTACGAGATGTAGTACAACACCCTTTACAGTTGCGAGGCATAAAAAATGGATTAGGGGCGGTATATGGTTTTAGCTTGTCAAGCAACTAACCTGGACTGCTTGCTGCTAGATTACATTTCTGTGGCGGGTCCGTTCGCACGATTGGCTTATCTGTGCTGTAGATGGGAGAAAACTCGTTAGTTTCGTGTTTGATGGAGAGATAATTTAAACAGCGATTTTACAAGGCTATAAATAATTAAAAATAAAGAGACTTTTCCACAATTTTCAAGTTTTTTACTTCTACATTAAAAGTAGGAATTCGGTATATTTGTTTATTTACAATTTTTGATTGACTTTTTTACGTCAAACTTGTTCCATTAGGGATAAAGACTTTTACAAAATCAATGACATCCAACAGGTGCACAAAGTTCAAAATTAAATATTCCTTGTTTATTTTATATGACTGTTGTTCTTTGAATAACCACCAACAACCACAAACGTCACAACTCAGCCATCAAGTCAATTAAAGCTTCGTTTTAATTGACTGAAAAACTGCAAGCGTCGAAGAGAGATCGAAGAGAGATCGAAGTATTCAAATTATAATAATAATAATAACAACATAGTTCTGTGGGGTAAGATGGATACCGTTAGCTCACAAAGAAACAATTTCCCGATCGTTGTTTTTAGCAATTAAAAACACCTTTTAGAGTTTTAGAGTCATTATTAGGATACAGTTATATAATTCAGTTATATAATTGGAATGAAAATATGGAGCAGCCCCCCCCCCAACCTAATACATGGTATGCAGTGTTATAATATGTTTATCCGAAAATGTCACGCCTTAGCCCGACCACCTAAACACGTCAACAGCCGTCCAAGGATCCGTGTCTTCAGCAGTCACTTAGAAAGTAAACACGATGTGAACCCGTCACGCATGTTAAGTGAACACGCAACTTTACAGTTTAACAGACAAGATGTTGTATTAAAGACGACAGCCTTGATTGACATAATGATGTTTAAACACTTCCCTGCATTCAATAAAATGCTTATCTGATCATTAAATCTTATCTTAAATACACAATTCTTTGTGGGTACGGCAACGTTTTATTATTTAAGATTTAAGCCTATTTTTTTACTGAAATAACATTTATTAGTCTCTTTATTTACATAGTCAGATAGTCTCTTTACATAGTATCCTATCATTTGATCTTTTGGACTTCAAAAGGGCGTTGTTAAAAATATCTTACTAACTGTTATAAACTTTTTACCGCTTTGTAAACGCTTGAAACGTTTTTGAACACATTAACGAATTTCGCAATAAATTTATGTTAATTAGCTTTTTATAGTTCCCGAGTGTTTTACACCTTTAGCACATAATATCCACATATTCTGATCGTGATTTAAACAATTAACAACGCTCTATGCTCTATGGGAATCCTAAGAAATCGGTTTAAAAATTCTTTGAATGTTTTTTGTTTATTAGAAAATGGGACGAGAATATTAAATAAATAAGTGTCCCATCTTCCCCTATCCTACTATATCATCAAACATATACGTTTAACCCAACAACATTAACCAATGCTCAGTAAACATATTTTAAACGTATAAGGTGAATTACATCTCTAGTATATTGCGCATTCACTTACTTTTGTAATGGGACATCCACGTAACTACCAAGCCCCAAACAAATGGGGTAATCATGGTCAAGACCAGGGGGTCGCACAAACTTTCGAGTACCGATATAATCAGGGTGGTTGCGGGATCTCACTTGGTTAGCAGCGTCGACACTCAGACTTACAAGCTGAAATAATGATAGAAACGCTTTAAAAAAGGTGGAAATATATTATTTCAATTTAATTCCAACGTTTGGTGGGAAATTATAAAAAAGACTTTTAAAAATGTTTTTTTTTTTTTTAATTAAAGGTTAAAAATAACTTATAGCAGGGTGGGGGAAAATGGGACACCTTTAGTACATAACATCTAAAAATCCTGATCGTGTTTTAAACAACAGTACGGTCTACAGAAGTCGTAAGGATACGGTTTTATAATTCTTAATTTAAATGTTCTTAGTTTACTACTAAATGGGATGACAAAAAGATTGAAAGCTGTTCCATCTTCCCCCACCCTACTATAACTAATATTTTTTTCTAATAAACCAAACACTCATTAAATTGAAACGCTGTAATGATACTGTATCGAACAAGATATAATGCTTTAATATTTAGGTTTATTTATATCAACATTCAATACATGCCAACTATTAAATATTAATGCATTTTGTTGGCTTGCATTTTGATTATCAATACATTTCAACATGCGTGTAAAAGATAGAAAAAAGCGATACATATTTTAGCTGATATTTTACATTAGATATATTAACAGCTTTTTAGATCACGTAAATTTTAATTAAACGTTAAAGGGAAACTTCGTCATATTAAAGCAATATTTCCCTCAATTTGTTTTTTTTTTATTCGATTAGTATGTTGCTTCGTATTCTATTCCATATATGGTGGGGATCCTACGCTGCAGCGAGGCACGCTATGGGTCTGGGATTTAGCACATTTGGTCAATTTTCTAATAAAATTAATGCTACCACACATTAGATAAATTTTGATCCCAAGGTATAACTATCTACTGCTCTTTATAAAATATTTCGTTATAGCCCCAATTTCCATCCAACAGCAAAAGTAAATTCAAGCGTTAAGTTTTTGCCTGTTATTAAAACTTCGGCCTGTGAAAAAATTAGGAAAAATTAAAATAAAATATATACCTGATGATATTTTGGTCGACATTTTGTATCTTCCGGGTTTTTCCTGTACAGCGATGCGTATGTTGATTTATATAATTCTTCTCCTGTATATTTTAAAACCATAGTTTTTTTATTACAACAAAAAAAATTAGAAAATTAACTAAACAGTTAGAATCCTAAATTTTCCCATGCACGTAATTTATCAGATTAAGCACTTATTACGTTATAAGGAGTAAGTATTACGTGTAAATCTAACAAATCTGACGTCATAGTATCACAAACCAGTTTTCAAGTCTGATTTTAAATTAAAACCTAAATTTTTAACATTTTGCATCAAATAGAATAAAACTTTTTAATTATTCACAAAACGTCGGGCAGAAAATAAATTGCGGTTACGAACTAATTCGTCTTACACAAAGGTTTGCAAATGGGAATTAGGACTATACTAACCACAAATAACATTGTAAAAGCAATAAGTCTCAACCAACAAATTTAAATTTATCGCAAGACGAAATAAATTGGAAAATCTTGTCCTGTTTACTTTTCCTCTGCCTTTGATTGTGGAAAGAAAAAGGTTCGCTCTATAAAACTAGACAGGCACCGTTGGAAAAGCTGTATTCGAAACAGACGTTACAGCTATAAAGACTGTAGAAGCTGTATTTGTTAATCTGGTACAGCAGTTAGTCGAGTGTTCATGTGTTATAGACAAAATAAAATTTGTATTCAGACGGAAAGTAAAATGTGGAAGCACTAAAATTTTGACGTAGTTATAGACTGTACACTTATATTATTTAGTTTACTATATTTATAAATTTACAGTTTTAGGCATCTGTATGCGAAAAATTGGTAAAACGGGACTAGATTTAGGCAATTGTAAAACTATTTTATTTTTTTCGTAGATTTTTTACTTTATACTGTTTCATAAATATCCTATATAAAAAAAAAAAGAAAAATGAAACTCACATTTTTATTCGTGGTACTGATGGTGTTATATGACGTCACAACGGCTCAAGATGACGTCAGGGACGTCATAAACGACGAAGACATCGACAGAGCGATTGAAGTTCTTTCGCGACTTCAAGAAGAAGAAACTAATCCGGTAAGATCAAGAAATAAACGAAATTCATTTTTAATTGATAATATAGTAGGTTGGGGTAAGATGGATGCAGTTAGCGCACGATATCCCATATTTTCTTGTACCGTTTTTTTGACAATTAACAACTCTTTTTTATATAACCGTAAAGATATACGGTTATTTAATACAGTAAGTATTTTTTTGTTTACAACCAACTGAAACGATAAAGAGAATAAAAAGATAGATCTTTTCCCAAACTACCATAAATGTATTTAAGTTACCTCTATTTCTTACAGGATTTAACCGACGGTGACCAGAAAATGGAGGACACCAGAGAAAAATATGACTTGGGTAAAAATTGAAAATCTGAACATTTTAACATAAGACGCCACACACTTATAACAAACGTGTACATGAGCAACTTTTGCTAACAGACTTATTAAAGTAACGATTCGTCATAAATGCTAACATATTGATATTATATGTGCCCCATTTAAGGGGCAAACGTTTTAACCCGGTAGTTAATTATAAGTTGCAAGGTCAAATAAGTTGCATTCTCTTGCTCCTTATTATACTAATGGTAATTGGGAGCCTTACATGCTCACATTTATCACCGGGGCGCAGAATGTGGCATCTATTGATATAAAATAATTAACAAGCAGAATATACCGGCATCGAACCCCGTTTCGTTAACTAAAATGATACGATCGCTTTAACACCGTGGGACAAAATATGTTTACCTGCATATTGTTCAATACAGCATTTCCATACAGCATATGGAACCCGTATATATACGTCACTTGTATATGTAGAAATCAATAGAAATAACATTATCGTTAGAAATATTTGGCATTTACGAGTGTTGTAAACAAGAAACAGTCAATAATATTCAATATATCAGAAGTGTATGGAAAATATTAAGTGCTGCGTTATTAATAATATGCAAATATTAAAAAGTAATACATTTTTATAATTGGACGTATGAGGCAAAATAAATACACCATGACTACGTAGGTCGTATAGGTAGTAGTCTAGATTCTAAAATTTGATTTCGCGTGGCAAATTTAACGCATAAAATTGAAGAACCTCCGCCCGCGCGTATGAATATAGTCTGTGTACTGTATAAAACATAATCACATAAATTCTTAAACATCCTGTTAATTTTGCTCTAGGCATGATGCAAACAATTTTTCACAACGACGAAGTGTAGGAAATACAATACATTTTTATACCAGATAAACCGTTGGAAAATTTTAAATGAATGTAAAATGCTTCAACCTCGCGTGACCGAAAAACAACAGTCTTTAAAACGGTTGTTCTGTTTCATACACCTCGTGCCAGCTTACAAGTTACCACGTATGTTACTTTGTGGGTGATAAACTTTTGCATTTATTTAAACAGAAGGGGAAGTGGACGGGAACGACAATAAAGAAGAGAGAGATCCACTTACTAATATAATGAAGAGATTCTACATCAAAGTAGTTCGGCAATATGTGAGTCTTATGTTAACTCTATTAACACGAATATTTCGGCAATCTATTCTATGGGGTTAATGTCCTACTGCGAGGCACGGTAGTAGATCAGTGATTTTTGTCTGTGTTCGACCAAGTTAAACGACAACCTGCCATACCTACACAACTACGCACGTTTACAGTCATTTTGCAAAACACACAACTAAATATTGCAAAACAAAACAGCTAACGACATTTACCCCAACGTTCTAAGGAAAACATAAAAAACTATCAGTAAAGTGACGTACGGTTTCACTGCAAAAGTAAACACATAAAACCAAAGAACATGAAGATACAACTATTGAAACCTATAAAAGCTTTCAAACAAACAAAACACAAACTTTTTACGTCTATAAAACAACTACAGAACTTCACAAAATCAATGGTATACTGCAAACACATACCGCATAAACAAATAACTGTTTTAAGCTCTAACTGTCACCACAACGCTACCAAACCTGCACAACACCAACACAAGTAACGACGACACGCCATAATCGTCCTACAGGCACGTCAACGCTGATTACAAATCGCACCAACTTTGTAAAGCGGGTGTTATGGGCAGGTCTTCTGGACTCTGTCTCTTTTTATTTTTCTCTTCGTTGGTGTTATAGCCAATCAGTCAAACGCGCAAATCTTTTAATTGTATTATTTGTGGATTGCGGATTGCGGATTGCGGATTGCGGTAACTAAAAGGAAAAAATAACAATAGTAAATAAACACGTAAATATGCGAATAAACAACTAATGCGAAAAGATATATACCTGAAAATTTGTGGCTATAAACTACTTCCGTTCACTACAGAAGTTTAGCACCAACGTTCATTCAAATCACTTAAGTATCAACTAAACTGAAATTGCCACGTAATGAACAAAGAGAATGCAAGAGAAAAAAGGCGATGACGTAACAAAAAGAGAGAACCGGAACATAACTTAATTTGATAGACTTTTGGGTAAAATAACTGCACGCCAATAACATGGCTCTCCAAAATTTCGAAACGAAATTTTCCTTAAACACGATTAATACACAAACATAAAAGGTACTCGATGCAGAATATAGTCTCACAAAGGCTCCTCGTCGGGCGATCGGGCTCCTTCATTCTCGTCTTCTCGCTCAGTCGTTTGAATGTCAGCATCTGAGTTGCGAGCATCATTGAATTGTCTATAAATTGATACCAGTTTATGGATCGGTCGCTCCAGCACAGAAGGCGAGCTAGTACGGCGACCCTTTTCGTCTCTGTTTTGTTCCGCGATAGCCAATCGAACTTTTCGCACCAGGCCGTCATTACTTGGCAGTACGTCTAGTATTCTCGCCATACTCCACTTATTTCGTGGAACGTCAGAATCCGCCAACAACACAATGTCCCCTTCAGCAACATTGGGGTGGCAGGAATGCCACTTCGACCGCAGTTGTATGGCCTGCAAATATTCTTTTCGCCACCGGGACCAGAATTCGTTTGCGAGATATTGTACTCGTCTCCATCTTCGGCGCACATACATATCAGGACGTTGAAAGTCGCCAGGTGGTGCCAACAACGGTTTCATTTTCATAGTAAGCAAGTGGTTGGGAGTCAAAGGTTCAACGGCACCTGCTTCGTTTAAAGTGTTGTACGTTAATGGGCGTGAATTAACAATGTTCTCTACCTCGGCCATTAAAGTGCGGAACGTCTCGTCGTCTAGTTGGTCCCCAAATTGTTTTAATAATAATTCTAGGGAGCTTCGCACACTTCGTATTTGCCTCTCCCAAACACCCCCCATGTGACTCGCGTGAGGAGGATTAAACTTAAATCGGACCCATTCGCACTCTTGTCGAAGCAAGAATCTTCGTACGTCTTCGTCATTGATATTGATTGATTTACCTAGAAGCTCGTTCTTCGCCCCAACCATGTTAGTTCCGCGATCAGATCTTAATTGTACGACGGGACCTCTGCGTGCCAGAAATCGTCTCAACGCATTAATAAACGAGTCGGTGTCCAAGCTGTTTGCCGTCTCTAGATGAATTGCACGCGAAGACAGACATGTAAAGACAACACCGTACCGTTTGAGCTGTGATCGCCTTTCTTTGATGAAGAACGGTCCAAAATAATCGACCGCGCAGTAGGTGAAGGCCGGCGCTTCGAAAAATCTATCCTTCGGTAGTTCAGCCATCCTTTGTGTCAGAAGCGCTCCTCGAAGACGTTTGCATGTGACGCATTGAGAAATGTACTGACGCACTCTGGACGACCCGTTGATCAACCAGTATCCTTGTTGTCGGATGCAATTCTGCGTACTGGTCCTTCCATTATGACATACTTGCTCATGACAATGTCGTATAATGAGTTCAGTGATATGTGATGATTTAGGTATTATCACGGGATGCTTTAGTTCGTAGCTCCAACTGGCGTATCGAAGTCTTCCCCCAACTCGCATAATGTCGTTAAAATCCATAAACGGGTCAAGTCGGTAGAGGGCACTGCTTCGAGCCGTGGTGTCGATACTTTTGTTGGTATTCTCGTTGTCATGGGCTTTGTTTCTCCAAAGAAGGCCGTATTCGTGGGTATAATAGCGCAATTGCAGGCTTCTCAAAATAATCATTTCAGCCTCCTTCAATAGTGCACATGTCAATTCAGCGTCGTTGCCAGTTTTCTTTCGTAGGATTAGTAAAGTGTTAGCTACTGCTCTTTTTGCTTTAAACCACGTTGACACATGATTAAGTCTGTCGACATCAAGGTTAGAGCATTGAACTATGTTTGAACTAAAAACAGAAAGCCGTTTCATCTCCTTATTGATCTCTTGTTGTACTGTTTCGTCTTGAATGAAGTGGTTACTGTCGGGAGGTTTAAAATCCGCTGCCCAAAGGAAATCTGGCCCGCGTAGCCATGTTGATGAACATTTCAATTCTCTAGGCTTCATACCTCGGCTGGCATAGTCACTGGGATTGGATTCCGATGACACGTGAAACCAACTTCGATGGTCGGTAAGATCTTTCAGTTGTTGAACTCGATTTGCCACGAATACGTGAAACCGTTTGACATCATTAGATAAATACCCAAGAACCACTTTGCTGTCAACCCAATAGTATTCTTTACAAGTATCGAGCTTCAATTGTTTCCGCAAGTACAGGCTCATTCGTGCAGAAACCACCGCCGCTGTCAGTTCCAACCTCGGAATCGTCGTTTGTTTTAGTGGTGCCACACGAGATTTTCCAATAACAAAGGCGCAGTGTACTTTTCCTTCGCTGTTGATTTGTCTTAGATAAGAGCATTGGCCGTATCCCACCGTGCTTGCATCTGAAAAGTGATGCAACTCTTGCTTACAAACAACACCAAACTGCGGGGGTTTGAAACATCTCTTTATTTCCACGTCCTGTATGCATTGTAGACTATGTCGCCACTTCTCCCATCGCGACTTTACTTCCTCGGGCACAGCATCGTCCCAATCGGCCTTGTCTCGGCACAGCTGCTGTAATAGTCGTTTTGCTTCGAGCGTCACCGGCGCCGCAAAACCCAACGGATCATAAATCGAGCTCACCGTTGCAAGAATTCCTCTACGTGTCAGAGGAGTGTCTTTAAAATCAATTCGAAATGAAAATGAGTCGTTTTCTAAGCACCATACGACTCCCAGTACTCGACTTTTTGGCAAGCGTTCCGTGCTCTGCAACTTAATACCCTGCAGGCATTTCGCTCTGTTTTGTTCGTCTATTTCCATTAGAACTTGGCGGTCATTCGATGAGAATTGGTGAAGTCTTAAACCCGCTCGTGCGCACAAGCGCGTGCTTTTGTCGACCAAATCCATTGCCGAATCAGTATTTGGTACGGAGGTAACACCATCATCTACGTAAAAATCGTTACGTATAAAATTGACCGCTGCTTTTCCGAATTCTAGTTCACCATCGTCGGCCGCCTTTCTCAATCCAAAATTAGCACAGCCTGGAGAACTTACAGCTCCGAAGATATGAACTTTCATACGATATTCCACTATCGGCTTGTCCGTATCGTTGTCTTCCCACCACAAGAAACGAAGTAGGTCTCTATACGGTTCCGCGACCCTGAATTGGTGAAACATTCCTTCGATGTCGGTTGTGATTGCTACGTCATGTTTACGAAATCTGCACATAATGCCTATCAGTCCGTTGAGTAAGTCGGGACCTTGTAACAAGTGGTTGTTTAAACATGTGCCTGCGTACTCAGCCGAACAGTCGAAAACTACTCTGATCTTTCCGGGTTTGTGTGGGTTATAGATCCCCGTATGAGGTATATAATTGACCATACCTTGCTTTCCTGTGGTTGGAGCTGGTTCAGCGAAATGGGTAATGACGTTGTTCATAAATTGGTTGTAGTCTTTCTTATATTGGCAACTCCGTTGCAAGCGTCGTTTCAACTGTAGAAGTCTGTTTTCGGCGAGCCTTCGGTTATTTGGAAGATTCACATAATCCGCTTTGAGAGGGAGTGGCATTTGATAATGGCCGTCTTCAAGCTGCACTATGTTGTTCTGCAAAATATGGATAAATCTTTTGTCTTGCGCTGAAATAGTAAGTCCATCTTGGCGCTCATGGAAGTCCAATTCCATCCAGTTACGTATACTTTCCGGGTTTATAATTTCTTTGGACTGTCTTTGTTGAGCAAACGAACAGTTTCGCGATGCTAAGCGCTCGATGGCGTCACAGCGATGAGTAAATATTCGAGACGGTTGACGTTTATAGTTGGCACCGACAAGACCAACCATTCCCCAACCCAACACGGACTTCTGCGCGTACGGCTCATCGTCGCTACCTGCGACTATGTCTCGTGGCCGTATAGCTTTAGGAACATTCGTTCCAAGTAACATACTTATTGGCACGTCGGTTAGGAAAGGGCTAATGTGACTGGCGATCGTTTCAAGGTGTTTCCATCTTAAAGCGTATTCTGGACGAGGAATCTGGTGCTTGCTTGCTGGAATCTCAGGTCGTGTATAGGTAGAAGGTAAATCCACAATGGCACTACGGTCAAAACTGAGCACCTCTAGGTGGCGCACCCTTTGACTAGAAGTTACATGATTTCGGCCCACCATAGTACACAAATTGATTGTAGTGCTCACGCCTTCAATTCCAAGCTGTTTCTTCAAATGGTCTGAGATGAAACAATTATTTGATTGAGGGTTTAGAATACAGTAGCACAAAACTTCTTGTGATGGATTAAGTTTGCTTCTTACCCACACCGGCAATATCATCGAGCTATCGTTGCATTCAGCAATATTTGGAGCGCCGTTCGTACACTTACAACCAGCGTCTTCTAGTCCGGGGAAAATGTGTAAACAGGTCATGTGCGCCTTTTTACATATCTTGCAGACAGGTCTATACCGGCAGTTTCTTGCAATATGACTTTGACTTGAGCCACATGAGTAGCATAATTCTTTTATCCTGAGGAAATCTCTTCGTGCCCGACGGGAAATTTTAACAAAACGTTGGCAATCTTGTATGCTGTGTGGTAATCTGCAAAAGAAACAGTACGGCTGCATTGCAGAATCGCGTGCGACAGAGTCCCTCCCATCCCGCTTTGCGGTGGTGTTGAAGGCGCTAAACCTTGGCGATGTGCTATTACCGGACCTCCTTTGGCTAATCTTGGACTCGCCAATTTGTTGTAGTTCAGGAATGTTTTCTTTTTCTGCTTGCTCATGCACAAATGATGCTAATGCTTCAAATGGCGGGTACATACCATTATTGTTGCGCTTCCAATCCAACACGACATCTTTCCAACGCGATGTAGCGAAAAGAGGCAATCGTGAGACAATTTTTGCACTTTCATTAGCAAAGTCTAATATTTGAAGACTGTGTATTTTCTTCTTTGCCACCAGCACCTGATTTAGAAAATCTGAAAATCTTCGCAAACCCATTGAATCATTCTGTTGAAGTCGGGGCCAAGCATATAAACGATCGGTGAACGCCTTACTAATCAGACTGTCGTTGCCATAACGTTCTTTTAACTTGCGTCTTGCTTCGTAGTAAGCTTCTTCGGATTGTAAAAGAAACAAACCATCTACCAGTTCTCTCGGCTCTCCCCGCAGATGCTGTTGTAACAAATTTAATCTTTGTGCAACGCACGACGACCTTGATTCCACCAATGCGTCGAAGGCCGTTTTCCACGACGGAAATTTAATCGGTGTTCCATCAAACACGTCCACTTTGATATCTGGCAGTCGGTACGTCAGTGACTGAGCGACATACGTATCTTTCTTCTTCTTGTCCACTCGGGAAGGAATAACATGAGTTATTGGAGACGAACCTGCGGGTTTAGCTTCATCAGCCAGTTTCTTTGGTGCTTTAAGCTGGGGAATCGAATGCAGATCCAGACGCATGGTCTCGTCAATAATAATGGGTTCTCGGAAATCATCTTCGTGTATTCCAAACGGGTTTTCGGTCTTTTCAGCATCTAAACACGATACAGATCGGGCTCTACTTTCTGCGATTTCTTGTTGAATTTTGTTTAGGTGTAAACCCTTTTCTAAGGTACATTGTTTCAACTTGAGATCGTACTCCCTTTCTACGTACGATAGCTTAGCCTTTAAGGCAGCGGCCTCACCATCGTGCTTGTACCGTTCCGTTTTTAAACTTGCGTGTACAGATTCAGGGCCTTTTCTGGTGCCTTTACTCAAGAGTTTACTTGACCTCGAGCTTAGAGTACATTCCAATTGGCGCAGCTGCTGGATGGTTTCCTTTGCATCCTTCTTGGCTTCCATAGTGACGTCTTGGCAGAATCGTATTCTGCTTACGAATCTATCCCGGTCCTCAGCGCTCAAGTTGGACACAATATCGTCAAGCTTTCGCTTTAATGCAAACACTTCGCTGGCCGCTTTTTGAACATCTTCCTTTTTATTTGAGATGACAATACATTCTTGCAAACCCTCTATCTTTGCCTTCAATTGTTCTTCCACTTTTTGAAAATTGCATGTCTCGGGAACTTGGTAAGTTTGGATATTCTTCTTTCTGACGGTCACGTTTGAGTCGTCAAAGTGAAGTTCGGGGATCTCAGGAAATATTTTCTCACTTATACCAGAGGCCATACCATCGGTAACTTCGGAACCAACCTGTTCCATTCCTTGAATCTCTCAGACGTGCAGGCTATCCAAAAGGAATTACCACGCTTCCCTAAGCCGCCCGGAGCAGACGCGTTCTCCACACTTGCTTCAGCAGACGTTCTCCACGCTTTTTCGGCGGCGTCGCTTGAGAAATTTTCAGTTACTGTTATGGGCAGGTCTTCTGGACTCTGTCTCTTTTTATTTTTCTCTTCGTTGGTGTTATAGCCAATCAGTCAAACGCGCAAATCTTTTAATTGTATTATTTGTGGATTGCGGATTGCGGATTGCGGATTGCGGTAACTAAAAGGAAAAAATAACAATAGTAAATAAACACGTAAATATGCGAATAAACAACTAATGCGAAAAGATATATACCTGAAAATTTGTGGCTATAAACTACTTCCGTTCACTACAGAAGTTTAGCACCAACGTTCATTCAAATCACTTAAGTATCAACTAAACTGAAATTGCCACGTAATGAACAAAGAGAATGCAAGAGAAAAAAGGCGATGACGTAACAAAAAGAGAGAACCGGAACATAACTTAATTTGATAGACTTTTGGGTAAAATAACTGCACGCCAATAACAGCGGGCAAAATGAACGCTTGAACGAATTTGGGTTTGCTAGTGGTAACTGGCAACACATAATTAAAACTTGCAATTATAATTTGTTTAATGTGTAGTATTGGTTACCCTTCGTCAGATTTTATTAATATAGTTTACCTAATGTATAGTTGACAATAATGAGCAAACGACGTAGTGTAATTCCCAAGTCCTTGTTGTGCCTCGTTGTAGAACCTCATCCATATACATAGTCAAATTTAACAACCGCAATATGATGTGGAATTAAATAGGATACCGTTGGCGCATAAATACCAGGTTTCCGTCTCTTTAGCTCGCGGGACTACTGTTTTTTTACTACCGAATGGGACGGTAAAAGAATATGTGTCCCATCTTACCCCGGGCAACTATATAACTCGTGTTTTTACGTTAGTGCAATGCTTTTATTAAGTGGACTTCACTACTACTTAAAATGTGCATTAATATTCAAATTTTGAACCAATGCCAATAGCTTTCTATATGGATTAGATACCACAGCGTGGCACGCTGTGGGATTTGGGGTTATATGCCAGAGTTGTCTCATTACTTTAAAACAATACCACATTTTTGTTTTTTTGTAAAATACACAATGCCAAATCATGTCTCGCAAGGGAATCTACGTATAGTTGCATATATGATGCATTGATTAAAAAACAACCATTATATTCCAGTGCCCACCCGGACAACAATGTTTGGGATTCAGAGGCCGCCACCGTTGGCAACGATGTACTTGTCCTGGTAGAACTCACTGCCAGAAGTCTCCAGGCTATGGATATGAATGCTTGTAATCTTTATTTAAACGTAACAATATACACCCAAACGCAACAATGTTCATTTATACGTAACAGTACATTCACATCCTGCAAACTGTAGTGTAGAATGTAGATACTTAATTTACATAATCCAAAATTTATAACCGATTTTTCTTTCAAATACGTAAATTTTTAACACTTTAGCTTTCACGCTTAACCTGACTGTTATTTCGTATGCTCTGCCCATTCCCATTGCTGCAGTAAAACAATTAATTATATCACATAGTGTATATACTTATTGTTATTATCGATGTTGTAATGTGTCAATAAATGCATTTGGAAAATAATTCTTGTTTCTTTTATGATGTAACTATAACGTTATAGGGTGGCACAGCAGAAGAAGCACCAGTCAAAATTACTAAAACGTCTTTACTTTCTGTATACTAAGGTAGGGGAAGATATCTTATTTACATAATATCCAAATACCCTTTCGTGTTTTAAACAATTAACAACAGTCGATGTGAGTCTTAAGGATACGGTTTTATAATTCTTTGATTGTTTTTTTTTTGTTTACAATCAAATGGGAAAATGAACTAGAATAAATAGCTGTCCCATCTTTCCCTACCCTACTACATACATATAGTAGGTTGGGTAAGATGGGTAAACGTGATTGGGAAATATGGGATATATGTGCTAACTGAATCCATATTATATCACAAGGTACTATATATTGCCTTGGTGATTGTAGCACCTAATACGAAGATGACAAAAACACATTAACACTCAATATAAATATTAGCACAATTCTTGCAATGCGTCAATTACAACACCTAGTGTTTGTGTAAAGTTGGAACGTTGTGCCGCTAACAGGCGCACTTTTATTAATTTACAACGGGTTAAATGCGTTTGCATTGTTAAGCATGCTTCGAATGCTACCACAGTATTAACGCAGCAGTCGATATATGAGTATAGATTATTGTTTATGCATCGGTGCTTTGATTCAACAAACGATAATGTATTTATCTCTTCCACCTCGATATTTAAAAGATCGAAAATTATGGGTCAAAAACCATGGCAGTTGGAGCAAATCCTAACCGAGACATGTACACTATACTTAACAGAAAATATACAGATGCACTTGCTTCGCCCGCCCAAAAAATGGTTTGGTAGTTTTACTAATAAAGCAAAAAAAAACAACAATTCCCGAAAGCTGTTTCAATTTTTGTTCCAATTATTATTTCAATTTAAAAAAAAGAAGATATACAAATCAATTTATGCATGAGATGGGAACGTTTATTGATTTATTCCGTGCCCTTTTCGAGATCTGTGTAATGACTAGGGCTTCTCGTACCCCGCTGCATGAGGATATGGGGAGAAGTAAAAACGCCAGCTTATATTTATGTCTACACTATAACTCTTATATGAGACCGGAGAGGCCTGGCGAGAGTCAAGGTCCTTAAAAGAATATTTTAAAAAGAAAGAATGCATTTTCTTAGCTTATATATATAGAAGTTGGGATAAGGTTATATTATTATATTTATTATTATTCTGTTTTATCGTTTAATTGGTAGTAAACAGGCATATTTATAGAATTATACAACCGGATCCTCACGACTCTAAAATAGCGATCTTGATTATTAAAAACTTCAGTGAGGTGAGCCAATAGGGGATTATGTGCTAACGGTTTCCATCTCGTTTGACATTCTAGTATTGTAAACAAGATAAACAGGCAGGGCATTAGGACTTGGGTGAGAGGTTTATTAAAGACAAGAAGCCAAAGAAGTAATTTATTTATTAGATGAAAGAACTGACTCACAGCCGCTGACAAGATACCGTGTTTGATGGAAACGATCAAGAGGGAAAAAGAGGTTTCTTTGCAAAACTTTGAAGGCTGAGTGGTTTCGAATTTAAAAAGGAGGGCAGAAAGGAAAGTAAAACTTTACAGTAAATGTAATTAGTTTTAGAGCTTACGTTAAGAATGAACAGCAAATTTTATAACGAAGCTAAGCGGTGTAAACTAAGGTGGTTTAAAAAAATAAAAGTGCTTGTATTTGGAAAATAGATAAAAATTAAAAGAAAGTTTTGTAATGTGAAGAGAGATGGGTGTCGTTAGCACACATGCGGTTATATTATTATCTTAATGTCCTTTTTACTACTAAATGGGATTATAAAAGAGAATGAAAATAGGACTACTATACTCCAACCAGCTATATATGTTTTTTAAAACTTTGAAATTAAAACACAATTAAAGCTATTCTGCCTTCACCATTGCAAACAGGAGTTCAGTTTCAAACCGGAACCAAATTTGGCATCCTCGGTTTTCATTTTAGGGTAAAGGAGTTCGAATTTAAATAGTGACACTACCGTGACACGTCATTGTTTCTTCGCTAAACGTCATTAATAAGTTATAACCCCGCTGCAAGAGACTTGGGGTTTTAACCCAATAGAAATGTAAACATACATATAATACATACTTAAAAACCGAGAATCAGTGTTCGCATATTGTAATCTGCAAATCAAAACCGATGCCAGGCTTAAATAATTAATGTAAACCCTCGGTACATTAGGTAATAATCCTTGATAGCATGGTAGGCGTGTTGCATTATTAAACAACCTCTGATATAGATAGATCTAGAAATTAACGCTGGATCCAAATGGGATGTCAACAAAAAAACGAAGCCAACAAGAATGACATCGACAGGACAGAGTCAATAGTTGCCTATTCTGTTCTACGTACGTGAGGTCCTACAATACAGCATGGCGCACCGTGAGACATGCGATTTGAGGCCAAGTTGGCCCATATTTTCCTACTCTAGCCTAAACCATATAGTTACCCAAACTATATGCTGTGGTATTGTAGTGTGTCTTTTATTACGTACTTGTATAGGTGTGGCAGAAACTTTCATAATTTATCAATAATAAAGTACGAGAAGTTTCGTTGTGTAAAATTGCAAAGTATTAAATTGTTAAAGTATAGAGAGTAATATCAACATATTGCAAGTACAAAGTGTGCCGTGACCTTGAAACGGTGAGAATATCTTAGCTAGTTTGTGAGATCAGCTGTCTCACAGTTTTTACCGAATCGTATCTATAGCTATAGAGTAGAGTATAGACAGACTTTGATTTTTGCTGCGTTTGTAGAAGTTAACCATTGCATGCGTTGAACATAGTGTTAATTACTGATTAGAACTTAGGCGCTAAGTGAAGCTGTGTTTGTGCTTTGCTTGGACGGACATCGCCTATTTATCCCAGCGTAGCGGTGTAACATCAGAAGTTATAATAGGAGTGTCTTATATGGTTCATATTATTTATTAACTTTTATTACAGTAACAACATTTGTTTATAAGTTGTACGTATTTGTCTATTGCTATTCGACTGTGATAATATTGTTGTTTCGTATTTCTCTGCACTTTTATACGAACATAAACGCAAGTGGGTTTTCCCAGCGAAAAAAGACAAGTAGAGTAGTTCGTATGATGTGTTGTTACATTTACTCAGATGAAAGGGAACTTGTAACAACAAACCACTTTTAGCCGTTGCCATTTCTAAGTTGGCGAACAAAGGGATTTATTACAACATAGTTGTGTTAGATACATTAACGTCAGGGCATATAAACGACTTGATAAAAACCTTAGAAATAGTTCCAAGACCAAATAGATAAGAGAACAGACCAAATAGATACCTATAGACCACCTGCAGTGTGTTGTGTAAGCAGACAAAACATTATATTTGAGCGTTTATGAAACAGGATTTATTTTTGTAATTTCAGACAGACCAGACATTTCAAGTAATTTTTACCGTTTTTATTTATGTGTACATGACGTCATCTTTATGTATTATTCAAACTATTAATGATTTCTTAAATTACTTTTGTCTGAAAGGTTTCTACGCGTATAGACATGAGCTCGCTTGGGAATTTAGAAGTACTGTAATATTAAAGTATGGGCTTTTTTTGGACCCCAACTATTTTACATTTATTTAAATGATCCCAGTGTATTTAATCCAAAAAAGCACCAATATAAAAGCGTATATTAAACATACCGCCATATTTAAAGATTTTGTTCCTAAAGCGTTAAAAAAATCCAATGATTCATATGATATGTCCCCCGTGTTTTATATGACGAAGCGCCCATCATTTATACAAGCCTTAGGAGCCAGTCTTAACATCTATAATTTATCAGTCTGTCAATCATCGTAGGTGTCGCATCACTAACATTTTCGTTAAAGAAACCGCGAGGAAATAGCTCAATCTACTTTAAAAGCTATTTTTAGCACCATGGACGCCAATGATATTTATCGGCCATTAAGCCGGGAATGAACGTTATGTCCCAGTAATGCCAACTGATGCAATCTATAATTAAACGTGGCGGGGTTAGCAGCTGCCCTTTATTTTACACATTTACTCAGTACTTTACCCATTATAGCGAGTTGAACAAAATGTCGTTTGGTTTCTAACCCCCTTCCCATCGTTGTTTATTTAATTTGATACACGGTGCTGTGTTCGAAGAGATAAATAACGTTTGTTTGATCTTGCCACAATAGTTTTCCGTGGTTTCTGATCTATTTTTATTTACTGAAAATTTCTAATTGTTTTTTTTTTGTTCGCATAGTTTTGACCGGACATTCATTCCAAGGCCGCTTTTACTCATTTAGCGTCAGTTCAATAGTTCAATCAATGGGGGGAAAGCCCTTGTAAACGTCACGAGTTATTCAATGTTTATTGCCAGCATGTAAGCATTTTTTTAGTCTGCCCTAGCTTCTTCGTTAAAAGTAATTTCGAGCCCCACGTTATGATATATATTAGGGTGGGGGAAGACAGGACACCATCAGCACATAATATTCAAATATCATGATTGTGTTTTTAAACAAATAACAACGGTCTATGGGAGTTGTGCAGGTACGGTTTTATAATTCTTCGAAAGGTTTTTGTTTACTACCAAATAGGAGAAGAAAATAGCATGAAAAGGTGTCCCATCTTCCCCAACGGTACTATATTTTCCCAACTAAGGCTTAAGCCAGCCAAATACACCGGATACTTGAGAAATATTAAGCGCCTTGAAGGACCTAGCACCAGACGAATGTCTCAAGGACGAGGTTGGAAGAGATTAAAAGTTCTTGGAGCAAATGTTTGTTAAAGCGGAGTGTTCTTCATGGGTTCTTCATGATGACTTGTTGAACTTTTAATGTGAGGTTACGTCACGTATGAAGAACAACGCTAAAACATATAGAAATATGATGTCTACGCAACTATAGTAGGGTGAGGAAAGATGGAACACCTTTTCATTCTATTTTCTTGTCCCATTATCGGTGGTGAGATCCTATACACGCCGACTGGGCCTAAGTTGGGCCATTACCTTGACATACATTATTATTATTATGTATTGTCTATAGCCAATTCTCAATATTACTGTTAACGTGCTCACATAAAGATCATGTAACTGATTTTAAACTAAAACGAATGATAAGTTTCAAACTGAAAACTGATATAAGATTCTTCCATAGTGGGTAAAATAATGGGTCGTTGTAACAAAATAATCGCCTTATATCGATTCGGTTACGAGATGATAGTGACGTCATAATGCTAATTTTAGTCACGTAACGTAATTTATCTGTCATGGTTCTTGTGTGCATAGAAGAGTTTTAGACGAAAATGTAGAACTAATCGATATAGTTGATATAGCTGTGTATAGTATGTTGGTATTATCAGCTATATCCATAATATTACATATATTAGGGGTTGGAGAAGATGGGACGCCTTTTCATTCTATTTTCACGTCCCACTTGGTAGTAAACAAAGAAAATTTAAACCGTGTTCCCACGACTCCCATGCACCGTTGTTAATTGTTTAAAACACGGGATATTTGAATATTATGTGTTAAAGGTGTCCCGTCTTCCACCACCCTACTATATAACATGCACAACTTGGGATCCGAGAGGCACGGTAGGGTGCGGCATTAACCCACAATATAAAAAAGCAATTAATTGATCGCCATCTGAGTTTAAGTGTCTCGCAACTAAAGAACACCTTTCCAGTAAACTTAAATTTTGTATCGAATTTCGTTGGATTTAAAACCCAGCCTTACAGCACCGAACCCTTAGAGTGTCGTATAAGAATACATTATTTCTTTCCTTCACCAAACGGTCCGCAAGTAACTTGTACTGGCATAAAATATTAATGACCTTTCGATCCGACTATTTGGTTCGGTTAATATTTCCCATGATCGACCCACGAAAGATATTTATCCCCTAGAACTGGATTTAGTTTTACCGTCAATGAGATCTTGGCAGACGAAGCAGAAATCGTCATTGGGCTGTAGTAAGAGTCGGAGGTTATGTTAGTCAGTGTAAAGTACTGTAAGGTATAGCATGGACAACGTTAATAGCAATTAGTAACGTATGTTTCCTAATCGTGTTTTATAACAGCCAAAAACGCTCCCTTAGAATCGTAAGTCTACTATACGGTTATATAATTCAGTAAGTATTTTTTGTTTAATATTTAATGGGACGATAAAAGAGAATGAAAACATGGGCTATTTACCGCAACTTACTATAGGTGTGATGTGCGTAATTGGTTTTGTTTCAAGTTTTAGTTTAAACACGGGACATGTTGACGGCGTTGGGAGGCAGAATTATAAACCAACTCAAAATAGAACAAGTATTCAAATTTGCAATTGTTTGCAGATATAATTAAACGGATCATGGTTAGGTCTTGGTTTATGGTAGTTAGTTTAGCGAAGCTTCGAATGTTTTTCATGGCGACACTTGTGCTGTGGCTGTTAATTGGACTCGTGTTTCAAATAACCCAAGAAAGTCACATATTAAAGAACTCAAGCCTCAAGGAAATAATCAAGTCTACTAAAACTGATACTAATGATTTAAGAATCACATCTATGCCGATGACTGAACGGACGTTGCCGAAACGACTAGCGCCTGTTCGGTGTAATAACAGCAGTGGATGTCACCTCAGAACGCCATATAGCGAATGGTCTCGAAATATAGATGGTACTGCCTATGTAGGAAACGAGGGATTAAACCAAATTCACTGTCGGGTCAAACCGGCAAACTATAGCTTGAATCAAGCCCGCATGTTCGAATCTCTGCCAAAAAACTTTTTAGAATATTCCAGACTCCCAACGGCGCCGCCTTTCTGCGGGAGACGAGGCCTCCTATCCCCGTGGAAGTTTACGGAAAGTAGGAAAGAAATTTGGATGATATTTATAGTTAAATCCGCCACACATCACATGCAAGCGAGAGATGTAATCAGGGAGACATGGGGTTCGATCGAATTTTTACGAGGAACGAGGTTCGCCACATTATTTCTACTCGGGAGGACATCAACGTCAGAAGAACAATTTCTTCTCAACAGAGAGAACGAAATGTTTGGGGATCTTTTACAATGTGATTTACTGGATGAATACAAAGCCCTTCCACTAAAGGTGAACTTAACTTACGGTGAATATATATGTGGTGTTATGTCCGGACTTTGTCTGTTTGGGGCGTATCCATTACCGCTCCTGTCGTAACGTCACCGACGATGTAATGTGTGTATTGGGACAATATACTTTCTTAAATTCTAGGAGCTATGGTGTACCATGCTACGTTACTTTACCCACAATATATAGAAAAGAAAGGTTAACATACTGACACCAAAACTTGCGGTTGAGATCCACGGACAAACCCACGAAGTCGATTTTAAGCCACAAACAGTGGTACATTGTAACAAAATAATATAACTTGAAGGTTTTATCATCGTTTCGTTGGTTATTGGAAGGACATATGACGTCATCATACTACACCGTCACCGACGATGATTGCGTCATGAACCTTATGAATATTAACACTTTCTTTCATGTGGAACGCTATGATGACGTCATTTATTGCGGGTTTATTTTTGACCAAGATTCAAAAGTTAACAGGCAGCGTAAAAGTAAATGGTAAGAAAATGCTACTTTTTAATTAAAATACTTTAAGTAACTAAAAATCGGCACCGGTTGTTGGTCAGGGGTTGGAGCAACGTCGGTTGGAGCATGTGCTGCGAAACCGCACGATACAAGATCAAAGCAGTGTTCTTATTATTAGGCGTAACTGAATCTCAAATGACATAACATATTTTTTGTTTATCTTTTTGAAAACGATAGCGAAGATCGCGTCATTTAAAAACGAAGAGAGGGAATTAACAGCAAAACAACAGTTGCTAAAACATGCTATGGATAAAAATGTTTGGGAAAGAGTGTCAGTTAAAAAACGTGCCTGCTGCAAACACGCGTAAACTTTATTAACTTGACATAATTTTACCCGCTTTGATTATATTATTATATCTAATGCGTTATATTTCAAGGTACATCAGTAAAGACGTTTACTCTGGTCTTTACTATCCCACCTTCTGCCACGGTGGAATGTGGAGTCTACAGAAACCAATGATGCGTGACGTATACTGTATGGCGGAAGTGACGCAACGAAACGAGTTTTATCTTGAAGATGTTTATATTACAGGCAAGCACCAGTGTTATTCTATCTCTTATTTAAAAAGTAGTAAATGTCCCAAACGTGCTGCATGTTTTGGGCAAAATACAGAAGAATGCAATAGTATTCTGTAGGACTTAGATGGATGTCGTTACTTCATAATATCCCATATTTCACAATCGAGTTTTTAACAATTAACAAAGCTCTTTTAAAGTTGTAAGTATGCGGTTATATAATCATGTATAAATATTCTTTGTTTACTAAAAATTAGAACGATAAAACAGAATAAAAACATGAACCATTTACCGTAACCTAACTGTACTATCAATATATATGAAAGCTCTGAAAAGCCCATAGCTGTTGAACTCAACATACTTTCATTTCTAATTTTAATTTTAATATATCTCCCCTAAGAACCAAGGTGTAAATTTAATCTTAAAGTTTTCGATTCCTTAAAGCAAACCCAAATCTCAAATGGATAAATCGATAGTCGGCTTGTTAGACGTCCATAGGGAATCCAATCTTAACAGGAATAATAAATTTAATACCAAATGAATAATTAAAAACCGATCACGGAGACTTTCATTTTATTAAAGGGACGCTGCTGCAATCGAAAAAAACTAATATAGATTTTCCCTTGGCACCTAGGAGTCAAATGTAATGTATCTAGTTGTAATGTATAGGGAATGTCATAATCTTTATAAATTATGAGTATTGTTCTTGTTTGAATCTTAAGAATTGGGGACGTAGAAACACCTGTGTTATAACTCAAAATAAGCAAATGTGTGAAAGAAACTCATACAGGCAGAATTAAAGACGCCTATTCAGGTTAAAATAAGGGCTGGAAAAACTTTTTACACGATTCATATAAGTTAAATATATTCTAGATACTCTACAAGGGCAAGCTCCTACCAAAGCCGGATTAAATTAAACACATCCATAACATTCCATATAGTAAGGCGGGGGAAAATGAGACACTTTTTCATTTTGTTTTCCGTCCTATTTGTTAGTTAACAAACAACGTCAAAGAATTATAAAACCACAGCACCATCACGACTCTCATATTGACCGTTGTTGTTGTTAGTTGTTTAAAACTCAATCGGGATATTTACGTATATTGTGCTAAGGATGTCCCATCTTCACGTTTCGGATCAAATAAAATCAAATAATTAAATTTGAATCCGTGTATTGTACAATTCTTTTTTCCATGTTACAGGAATACTGCGAGAAAAACTCGGACGAAGAGATTCGAATATTTTA
This sequence comes from Ciona robusta, assembly GCF_009617815.1. Lineage (NCBI taxonomy): Eukaryota > Metazoa > Chordata > Ascidiacea > Phlebobranchia > Cionidae > Ciona > Ciona robusta. Next base: position 1,483,340 of record NC_143245.1, on the reverse strand, counting down.
CCTGCAACAACTAACAGCGGATCAAAATATCTCCTAATGTATTATCCCTGGGATGAGACGAATCGAGCTTATATTAAAATGACTGCCAAGTGGCGAAAATTAAACCGAACCCTACCATGGGGTATCAACTCAAGTTCGGGGGAGCCTTTGGTGGGATCGTACAAACCGCAAACTTTGCACACTAAGCAAAATGTAAAGCTTTTGTTGCTACAGTGGTCGCATTTAAAGGACGCGGAAACGAATAGAACTAAATAATTTACTGCCATGTCTTTATTGTTTCGCCATTTCTTATCAGTGTTAAACTAGAAATATATCAACATAAAATATTGCAGAGCTTTTCGGTACAGCAGCAAGGGTAATTAATTAAAACAACGAAGAGAATTAGCAACAATAATCATTAGCCGTTAAACATACAAGAAAAGACTAATGAAGGCAAGTACCAGATTTAAAAGCGTAATAATATCTGTTTTTAATAATATAGTGAGGGTGGGGGAAGGCGGGAAACCTTTTCATTCAATTTTTCGGCCCATTTGGTAGTAAACAAAGAACATTTAAAGAATTACAGGATATTTGGATACACCGAGTGCTAAAAGTGTCCCATCTTACTTCGCTTTACTATACATCTTATTTTGTGATGATATTGGGAATACCCACTTGGTTAACCACCATGACAGAGTATTAAAGAATGTTCTAACGAATCTAAATCAAAGCCGGCTCGTCGCTGCTACCATTCTAGGCGTATGTGTACGTGGGCAAGACACTTAACGGCAATTGTTCACTAATGGGCTGTCCAAATTATCAGCAATACTTAAAAAAATAAAAATATAACATTGGCTATTGTACTTTAATATCATTGCACATATTATGATATAAAGAACAGACTTACCGACTTAAGACATCCCTTATATTTTGTTCCACGATGCCTGCATTAAACTAGTGACACAACCCCTGAAAACTAGAGTTACACCATTCTGACGTAACTATTATAATTAGAGCGCCCGACGTCGCATGCAATAAGTGCGCAAACAATGTTAGGCATTATTACCTCATTATTACAGGACAACACCAAAACAACGCCTTCTAGATTTAAATAGTCTTCATAATGTCCGGTCTTAAGCTTTATTATTTGCATAGTGAATATTTGGTCCTATGTCGATATTCCATATTGTGATTATGTAATCTTAATTATTGCACTGGCAGCTTCGTGAATCGTGAGCCCCATACAGAAATACTGTGTGACTCTTTTTGCCGGCGATGTACGCGCAATCTCGGACAAGAAATTTAAACGGCATTTGCTAAAAAAACAGTGCTCACCCATGATTTGTTGTCTAAATTTGTCAGCCAAGCACACGAAGCTCGTAAGCATGAACGAGGTGTATGAAACCGAACCTCCGTGTTTAGCTACTTAGGATCAGAGTCTCCTTAGGTTGGCCCGCCACGCGAGAACGTAAACTTTATATATTTTACGATAGAAAAATATTGTAATCTGATTTTTATAAATCTAACCTTATTGACCAAAGTTCACAGATGGACAAGTAGCGAAAATGGTCCCTGAGCTAAGCGGTGTTTACTATTTAGTAACCAACGTTGGTTCCACGGCAACGAGTTGTATTTTGTTTATTACTACATGCTCTTGGTCAACATGTTTTAACACTATTCTTGTTTTAACAGCCGTGTAATAACACCTTGTGGGGATATGGTTACCAAATTATATAGTTTATTGTTGGTATTCAATGTTTTATGTATTTACGAAAATACAGCAGAAGCTTTTCTAAATATCGAAGATCTTAAAGACTCGAATTATAATATTGAGATTTTAAAGTCACCAATTTATAAGGAAAATTTAAACTCTAAAGATGGTGTTCGTTTGTCATCTAAATACGGGCAGGCATATTACTGCAATACATCCAAGGCACTAGCTGAAGATAAAAGTGTAGACCTTGTACCTGCTGATCATCCAATACCTTTAATGTTGGTGTCACTTTCATCACCATGTCTTACTACAATTAAAGGCTGGTGGACTTATGAGTTTTGCTTTAATGGCAGAATTAAGCAATACCATAGTGAAGATGGAGTAGTCATGGGAGAACCCATTAGTCTTGGGGATTTTGAGGCAGATTATGATTGGAAAAATAAAACAAATGATGATGGAGTAAAACATTCTGTGTTTAAAAAGAAGGATAAGAAATTAGTGTCATACCATTCGCAAACTTATGTTAATGGTACTATGTGTGGATTGCTTAACGCACAGAGGAGTACTGAGGTTCGTTTTTATTGCGATAACTCTGTAATTGAGAGTTACATTGAGAGAGTGGATGAACCATCAACTTGCTCATACTTGATTATAATCAAAACCCCTTTGATCTGTGCACACCCTTACACTAAACCTGCATCTAAAATTTTAAAAGCAGGTATCAGTTGCCAACCTATTATCCCTAAACCAGTGGCTGGGCTTGAGAAACCTGCATTGAATTGGCATTGGTCAAATGGTCAAGCAACAAATTCAAAGGTTTCTCTAAAACATGCAAGTGAAAAGATTTCTTCATTAGAAATGAAGTTAAAGTTTGTAAAAAATCTTGCTATGACTGTTATACAAAGCTTCATGAAGCCAGAGAACCTGGTTGAGCTATCGGGAAAACTCTTGCGAAAATTGCTTGTTATTATTATGGAGAAGTTCCTGAGCACTGAGAATCTGCCCACTGCAACAGTGGCCCGCAGTGTGCAGAAGGATATTGAGTTGTTTTATCAGCAGAAGAAGAATTATGCAAGGAACTATTTTTATGACCCAGTATTGCTGGGAAACCAAGGTGTCAAGATAACCTTGAAACATGTTGACTCCATGAGCGGAGAGGTGGTGGATAATGGGGATCAGGATCGGATGTTGCGGAGCATGGAAGATGATATAAGTCGGGAGCTAGAGGATGCAGGGATCGGATCAGGAACGAGGTTGGAGGTTCATCTTATCTCGAACCATGATCTTACCGGAAACGGGATGAATAAAGAGGAGAGTCGCCAGTTTCGAGAAGTTCTTCTTGAGGTTTTAGGAGGATCTCAGTTTGAACATAAAGAAAAACAAAGATATAATGACCTCATTGATAACTACAGTATGTTGTATGCTGATAAAACAAAAGAGTTTTCAAACATGAACAAGGATAGAAATGATGATGACACAACATGAACAAACTAAAGATATTTCACTGGGTTGGGGCTTTGAGTCTTTTCTGTAAGCCATAATTGCCGTACAATAATGAGATAATAATGAACTTTTATTTTATTGCTAAAGTGTGTGTAATAGTAATTCCATCATAAAATGAATTTGGATTCTATATTTTCATAAGAATTAAATGCAGACTTATAATGCCATATGATACAGCATAATGTTTATGGGATATGCTTTAATGTTTTTCGAAAGATCGGTTTATTACAACAGGGTCCACACCATGGGCTGTATTTGGCCATGGTGACACACTGTCACTGGTGTATTCGAATAATTGCATAAACATAGTGTGTTAAACATAATGTGTCATCTGTCATGCATGACGTGTCAGGTGTTAAACAAAGCTAGGTAAATACATGGTGTGTTAAACATAGTGTTTCATGGGCTACAGTATACAAACAGTTATCGCATGTGTTTATATTTGATACATACATTATTTACCATGCTGTATCAATATGACTTTAAATAATTGTTAGTAGGTAGAAGTGGTGAATTCAGTTGTTTAGTTTAACTGTTGGAACTGTGGGTTTTATTGTGTTGGTGTGATTATTTTTGTTCTTGTATATTTTTATTTTATGTGCAATCATTCTCCGTGCCTTTTGTGTTTAAGAGATTTCTTACCCTTGATGTTCTCGATGCATATTTCTCGTATATACAACTTTTATTGCCTTTTGTTTAAAATATTGGTATTTAATAAATGTTTGTAGTCTGAACTTCTTGCTTGTTTAAACGCCATACTTCCCACCATAGTGCAGGACAAATGATGTTCGCCTTTTTATCTTCTTTTACAAAGAAGGTACATTTCCTGAATTTAAAGGTTCCTTTTTTGTAGCATAGAAGCCAATTTATACAAATAAACTTTGTCTGACAATATTGTGTATTTCTACCTCCAAAATGACGATGCCCTACTGGTCAAGTCGCTCGCTGCTATCTGACTTGCCTGACACAGAAGAAACCCCCAAAGCTTCTCACCCCTACTTTGGATTGCTTTTGTCAGTTATTTCAGCAGTGTTGGTGGGTGGGAGTTTCATTTTACAGAAGAAAGGACTAATAAGAAATCGAGAATTGAACAAAAAAAGTGGTAAGAAACAATTTTTAAGCTAGTTTCTAGATAAATTGTCCTAAATTAAATTATTAGAGTCAGAGATACCTGTCAGTTATTGCAAGTTTTGATTAGTTTCCGTCATTTATATTATGCTCAAAGAACTTATATTTCAGTTTTGCCTACATGGGCTATATACATAATTTTTATTCATATATTGCATGGTTTCTATTTTGACACATTTTTTTGGACACAGGCATTTATATCAAAACCTTTTTTAATTAACAGTGTAACTTGTTATTCAGTAAATTAAACAATTTGCTATACAATGAGTTTTAGGTAATGAACCCCACACATTGCAACAATGCAAAATGCTCAAATATTAGCATCCTAAATCATTAAAGTATACACAATTTGTGTTCTTGCACTACATTATATTAGGATAATAACCCCACACGCCAATTGACGTCATGTACTTTTAGTTGTATTACAATTTATGTCAGTGATAACCTAGATAAGCCTATTAACATTAATGATTAACTTGTTGGTTTTGTAATTCCAATTCAATTATAAATGACGTGTCACCACTGGAGTAGTGGAGCTAACTACACGTGTAAATCAAGCAACAAATATTCTGTATTGTAATCATAAATTTTTTTTTGAGAATGACAGATTTTTCAAACATATTATATATATACATTAATACATCTGTTTGATATTAACTGTAGCCAACCTTTTTATGGCTCTATTTAAATTGCAATATGACACTACATACTAAATGCCACACATATTACATATATATATATATATATATATATATATATATATACCATGTATCGTACTTTTAGTATGTAAATTAATGTGTTGTAATTTCCTTTTAGATCCAGGAGCGAATGGCTTTGGATATTTACTTCAATGGTGGTGGTGGCTTGGTATGCTGTCAAGTAAGTTAATGTTTGAGAATAGTTAAACTCATGCAGCTCCAATGTCTTGCCAACAAAAAAGATGTCCCAAACTCTTAACCATGGTAGTTCTTTAAAATGCATGCAAGCTTAAGGGCTCCGCATCTTCCACTTCAACCGAAGAAATCACGTGGTCACGGCATAGCGCCGACTAGTGTAATCGCCACCTGCTGCTTTCCGCGTGACAAGAACCACAACCCTACCGTCAAGCGCGTCTGGTGTGAAACCAGCTTTAGAGCTGAGGCCGTCATAATAATAACCAAAAGTAAACGGTGGTTACTTTTTAATACCACATAGATTATGTATTTTAAAGCTGTTATCTTTCAGCTTTGGGTATGTATTTCTTAGATTTATAATTTGCCTGTCACAAGTGGGTAGGGAGGTTTACTCTGGAATTTAGTACACTGCATTTGCTTTTTATATTCGCAATGTAATCAGTGACTTGAACTTTGCTTCACAGGATTGTTGATCTAGCTATCACTGTCCTTCTGCAACTAATAAAACTTTGTTACCTAATACCTATTATATTATTACAACGTGGCAGGCTATTTGGTTTCCAATAAGTTATCACCTGCATATTGTTACAGTGGCAGTTGGAGAAATCCTTAACTTTGTTGCTTACACGATCGCACCAGCTATTCTGATTACACCCCTGGGTGCTTTGCGTGTTATTGTAAGGTAAGAACTATGTAAGCTTTATAACAAAGTTTGATTTGGTCTGAGGATTCTAGGCTTTACTAATGTATTTTGAAAGATTTATACTATGTAGGCTGAAGGGTTTTGTTTTTTGTTTATATTTACTTTTGTGATGATTTTTGTTGAATTTACTTTTGTGAGTATTTTTGTTGAATTTACTTGTTGAATTGGTTATTTTTTTGCAATGGTATATAAACGGTGTAAGGTTTAGAACACTGTTAAAAGCACAATGATACTTTTAATATAAATTACTTAAATACTTTATAAAGGAAAAATAGTTGCTTTTTGAAGCAAAGGCAACATGTTAGAAACTGAGGAGTTTCTTTCATCAAAATGTGTGTTATTCTTATGATTTCTACTTTCATGTCATTTCAGTTTTTGCCTAAGCATACATGTTTAAAGTAACGTTAGAATGAAAATAATAGTACAACTTATAAAATAGAGATTTTATTCAAGCAATGACGGGTAGTGAGGCAAGAGGTGAGGGTGCTCTGTGTTTCGAAATATTTGACTTTTTGACCACGATTTTATGGCCGGCTTCGTTTCGTAACTCCCCAGATCTGTGTGGCTCTTTTCCGCCACCAATTGGTGGAAGGGTGATAACATTATCATGGGTTTTAGTAAAATCAGGAGTTTTAGATTTCGGTCGACTTTCCTGTCTTGAAGCTCGTCTAAAAGCTGCAGATAATTGTAACTTCTTCTGCGCCATGTTGAAATGATATCGCGCATTCTCTTTATTCTCCTTCCGCATATGTTCAGGGGTTGGGGGTATGGCAGGTTGGTTGAGTTGCGCAAATGGAAGCGAATTAAATATCACAGCATGTTTGTCGCACCATCTGAAAATAATTTGAATTCATAAATATTAACTTGCTGTAGCTAGCAGTAATTAATAATCAGGAATATTTTATTCTACCTTCAATCAAATTCTGTATTTATTCATTTTGAAACAAAAAAGAGATTAGTATAAAAATAACCAAAAGAAAGCAGATAACAGTAAATATGCCTATTAGCCTATATATATTTATAATTACATGGATTAAGTAATAGATACACAATCTTTTCCTTTAAAACCAGTATATATAATTGATTATCATTTGACTGTAAATTTGATTCAAATAAAAAAATAAAAGAATATGTTAAGTAGACAATATTTACATACTTAATATCAGTATCAATTCTATGCCTTCTGTGTCTCAATTTAGGTTTGTAATTGATATTTCCCAGTATCTTGCTTTTCAATCCTTCTTTCTTTATTCTTTGAAAGGTTTGTTCAACCTGGAATGACAGAACTGGTAGCCTAATGTCTTGTTTATGTAAGACTATGTTATCAAAGGCAGTATATTATGTTAACTGGTGTCTTCATAAACTTGAATTTAGAGAGCTTTATTTATAGACATGAGCACATCCCACCCTAAGACAATTTTTTGACTTGAATTTAGCCTAAATCCTAGTTACCCGACTAGGACTTGTCCACATAGAAGAACAGATGTTCAATCTGTTCAATTTAATACTGGCTATTTTATAGTTGATAAATTATGAAAGGGTAGAAACGCCCTTTTACGATTCTAATTTTTGGAATCACAGTTTACATTTATCACTAAGATGTCTTACTTGATCAACTGATTTATGCTTGCATGTTATAGAATGAGGAATATCTTGCATCCATACAGTTACACTTCCTCTTCTTTGTCGAGATTCCATGGCTGTCTCAGGTGCAGATTCCTTCACATTTAATAGTGTTAGATATTTAAGTGGCTGTTATGCTATCATTAGCATGTCAAAGAAGTGACATGTCCTGAAATTCTGATCAAAAAAATCAATTCGTAAAAGATACTTTTTTATTCTATGGAAGCTTTAAGGAAATTCACTGAATTTTAATGTCTTTTTTTTGCTAAAAGACCTGTTTCTATCTTTTTTTGTATCAGAATTGCCATAATTGAGTGCTGTATCACACTATTTTAACTTAAATTTAGCCTGGACCATTTTCTTGAGTGTACTAAGATATAAATACCAGCATAAAACCTCCATACCTGTATGCTGTATTCATATACTTCACATACCTCCAGTAACCAATATATCAAGCTTCCATACCTGTTACCAAGTTATACCTCAAGTAATCTGTCTGAAACTGCATTAAGCCTTTGTTCAATTGAATTTCTCCTGACCATTTCCTCCTGTACCACTCGTACTGCTTTTGGTATGGGTTTCTTAGAAGCTTTCGTATTCATATTCATATCATGTAGCCTTCCTGCTAGGTTGACAAAATTCACTGCATTTTTCACTTGCTTCCACTGCGTATGAACGCTGCCTTTAGCCGTACGTAGCGTTGTGGGTGAAGCTACCCGCCTTACATCTGAGGGTATGGCTACTGGCAGCTCACTCATCTGTAAAGCATGGTATCATCAAGGATTCAAGGTATCACATAGTAATGTGCTGGTAGAAATAACATCTTATTCGATTTAATACTTGGTTAAGAGCTGTATGTTTTAAAGTTATTGCCTGAAAAATGCATTTTTTAAAAGGGGGGGGTGGTTAATTCAAAACAGAAAAACAATAATTGTGCCTGTCTTTAAAACTTTGATACAAGTGTTCAGGCATAGGCTAAAATTTTATCTCAGAACCATCAGTCAAAAGATTTCCCATTTGACTTAATGCCCATCGTAGTTTTGATCTATAGTCTATTCTACATTGGTAAGGTCCTGGATGGGACTGTACCCCAACACCCAGAGATTTGGGCAACAGTTTACCACCCAACAGCCAATGCAGTTGTTTTGTTACCTCAATTGGTAAGTCAATGCTCCATGAATCTGGTTGGCCAAAAGTTCCAATATATCTCCCATTGATTGCCCACAACCTTACACTCCCATCCACCCCTCCAGATGCAATCATCCCATAGTTTGTGACATAAGCTATGGAAGTGACTGCAGAGGTGTGTGCTCGAACCGACATCTTTAACACTGGGGGTTGGTCGGTTGGTAGATATCGACAGTTGGATTGATACTGCAATGAGAAATATGTTAGTATGGTGATTTATGATACAGTGATAAATACATGTGTGTGGAACTGAACAGTGTTGTAAAATGTGTTAAAATAAGTAGATGGTTTGGTAAGAAAACTGTTTTCACAGAAACAAAATTGTTGTAAGGCAAGCAGCCTATTTTGATTTTATTACCTGTACCACATTCTTTTTTCAATTGAGTGGTACGAGGTTCATGAAATGAAAGATGGTACACAAGTAAAAAGCAGTACGAGAATCACTGACTTGAAAGGATTATAAGACATTTTAGTTTAACTTACTGAATAAACAGATGAGGCATATGAAGATGTCATTTCCATTGATGAGTCTACAATTGATCTTCTCCTAACAACATCTTCTTCATTGCAATACTTCTCAATATCCCACACTCTAAGATAACCTCTGCTGTCCCCAGTTACCAGAACCTTATTCTTCTCATCGCTTACCATAAAGGTAACAAAGTCACCTCTGTCCCGCTTCTTACAAGCGTGGTAGTAACCCAGCATACCACCACGTTGATGAACAGACCAAGCACTTAACCAGCCATCAGTTCCCGCTGTTATAAGTGTAGAGCATGTCTCTGATGCTTGTCTCATTTGGAGGAAAAGGACTTTATAAACTGCACGGTCGGTCTGCATGGCTTTCTTATGGATTTCTTCGTTGGCACTTGACCTTGAGCTGCTCCTAGAGTTGGAGGAGTGAGTGCGCTCACTTTCGGTCTCACTGAAAGTACTGTCAGAGGAAACGCTTTCTTCTTTGTCTAAAATGTTAACAAAAAGCAGTAGTACTGATAGAAACCTGACAAACTAAAAATAGAACAGACATTCATCATAAAGGTGGCTGATAAATGATGGCTAAGAGGTTTTGGATATGAGAATGATATCCTTGCCTTGGTTGTTCAGTCGTACGAGATGTTAAGACAATCTCTTTAGCATTGCATCAATCGAAGATTTAACTACCATTATTTTTTACATTATTCTAAAACAAAATCAACATTTTAACCATATGCGCCACTATTTTGATGCTAATGCAAATTCAAAATATGCAAATTACAATATTATCTTATTCATCCACCTACCATTCCATTGCTTTTTACTCTTCTTCAGCCATGGTAAATTAGATGGCAACCACACATCATCTTTCTTCACAACAAACCCAATAGTTGTGGCCGACCTTCTTCCATGACGGGATTTCTTGCTTTCTGACTCTGTTTTATTTGTTGAGGTTATATATTAACATTCATTATTCAGTGCAGCTTATATGGATGCCTGATTGGTACGTACAATGTAGCTAATATGCACAAAATGCCTACTTTAACATAGGAGTGATATGGGCCATAAAGGGGATAGTAGAAACTAAAGGAATGTGTAATTTGGGGCTTGGGGAGCATCCACAGAACATGACCAGAGATAGAGGCATGATGTTTTTTATACACAATTTAAGTAGGAATAGTATTTTTACGAACACAAGGAATAAATTTACAAAAGCTACACTTGATATAGGAGTAATATAAACCATTATGAACAGCATCGACAAAACATGACCCTGGATGAATAATGTTTGTATCTTGACTACAAATTCAAGTAGGACTATTTATTATTCGTTATCTAAACTTGTATAGCAAAATATGTAATTCTAATTTTTAATTTTCCCTGATTAAATAAACCGTATTAGTTAAATTGAAACAAAATACTTGTTACATTTATTGCAGCTTGCATTAAGTTTTATAAATGATACTTAGAAAAGAGTTAGTAGCAATCATTATACCAGATGCACTGCTTGCAGTACTGTATGGCTTCTTCAACTTTCGAATCCTGTGTTTTTTCTCCTTCTTATCAACCTGATCTTCTCTGTGTATTGGCAACAAGCTTATATGCATGTTGAATGTCATGAGTACTTCCCCAGCATCAACTGACCATATATAGACATCCCCATCATAAGATGCTGATGCGAGTAATGAATCTGACTTGTGATAGTCCAGGCTTAGTACATCATCATCATGTGTTTGGTTCAACAACTCATATTGGTCGTTCCCGTAGGAATCCAAGTAAATTCTGACATGTCGGTTCCACCCTGCTGTTACAATGCGCTGCCTGTAGAATAAAATTGAGATTTTTGTGACAAATATGTGAGCATAAAGTGCAAGTTGGATACCCAATAATGGTAGGGCTGTATAAACCAACCATTAACATTTCTAATCATGATTATTTGTATCTTGTATCTAAGTTGTAAATGTCTTTTATGAGGTATGAACAAATACTGTCCTTAATGTTCTGTTATTTTGATTGTGGATGCTTTTCAAATTAAGTTTAAAAAATTGGCAAGTTTTAATGTTTCTGTACAATATACCTTGTAAACACAACGTCAGTAATCTCCTGGTTATCCATCTTTTCCAAGCTTCGAAGTTTTGCTCCGTTGTTAAAGTTCCATAAAATAGCTGCACCATTTCTCCCTCCTATAGTCAAATGTAATGTATTGCAGTAAAAATGATTGCAGTAATGAGTTATGTATGGTTATATGTGAGGTTCTACATATGATTATAGTCCTATGGCACTCAAGGTCCAAGGAGGAGGAGGAGGGAGGCTTGGGATTTGTGCTAGAATTGGACCATCACCCATATTGTCCAATACGCCAACACAGAGTGTTATTCTGCTGCTCCTAAACTTTTTTGGTAGCTTCAAGTTAATGAAAACTAAACCAACTTAATAGTGACTTAATGGGCAAACTTGGGGCATCACATACTATACTGTATATAGCTTGACCAACCTATTAACAATCTTCTGTTTGTTGGATCAAAGGCCATGCAAGTTATCTCCACATCATTACCAGTGTTAAACTGCATTTGTTTCACCCCAGTCTTTATGTCCCAGAGACAAACCATCGAGTCTTCACTCCCTGTCACTATCTGTGTTTGTAACATTTATTGTTGAAATTTTCCGGATGAAATTATAAAAATTCAAGGATGAATGTTTTAGACTAGAAACCCCATATTCTGGAACTATAGGGTATTTAAGATAACAAAGCAATTATGTTTAGTGCAATCTGGGTTTAAAGTGTGTAGTAACTGAAATAAAAATATTTTTGAGCTTATGGAATGGTTGTTCTGGTGTATTCTTACTGAAACACACCTGTGAAGTGATATTTTGAAAATACCTTATCCAATGTAGAATCACAAGCCCCTAAAACTAATCTAACATTTTCAGCTTTTTTAAGATGGAATAGCTGAAAGAAATTTTAAAAGACTACAAAAATCATAAAAACTACTCTTTTCCTAAACAAAACTCGCAATAGTTTTACCTGGTTAAACAGTGGATTAAACAACACCCTAGCTACAGGTTTCTGGTGGCTTTTAGTTTGTTTTAAAGAATAACTTGTAACTGCTGATGCTCGTGGGTGAAGGACTCCAATCCTGTTTGTAGCTATCACAAGTTCTTTGTATCTCTCATTAAAACAAACTGCTGTGATGTCAAGTCTACCAAGTGGAATGTTACGACCATGGATGTTTTGTTTGCACGAGTAATCTCGGAGATCCCAAACTCTTACATTCTTGTCCTTGCTGACACTGGTGGAGTATTTATTACAGAAACAGTTATGTACCTGTTACATCCTTGCATTATGTTCAATATTTATTTAATAGGGTCATTACACATGCGGCACAAAGAGTCAAATCTGTTTGGTCCCAGGGCATTGTAGGTCTTTCCGTAAACATAGTTAAAATTACCCACCTGATAATTTGGTGATCAAATGACCGTACCACCACATTAAGAACAGCTGAATTATGACCTTTCAATACTGCTGATGACTTAGCAATTACATATGGGTTCCATACTCTTACATCACAATCACGACTACCAGTCACAATAAGGTTCCATTCAGGATCATATGTTAGACAAAGAACACCCTTTCTTATGCAGAAGTATGAGCGCCTGAAAACCATTTATTTTTTCGTGTATCTTCACGCAACTTATTTCAAATAAGCTGAAAACGGACATAATAAAAGCGGACACTCAGTATGACGCATTATGAAATAGATATGGTCAAGTTCTTTGTTTAACAGCATTCTGAACTAGTCCAACAAAAGTTCTTCACCAAGTTGCATTTTCTATTTAAAAGACAAGTGTGTTAAGGTAGTTTAACATTTTGGTAAAATGGCTTTAGGGACTAGCGGCAATGGGACCCACTTAAAATCTAGGTTCACATGCATACCGTGCCATTGGATCTTACTTTGTAGAATAAAAAGTAATCAAAGCCCTTTACTTACCTGTTGACATTCATTCTTTGCTTGCCAGTGCCTGTTACTTTTTCTGTGATATCAGCAAAAAATAGTGCAGTGTCATCTTTTACACATCCAGAAATAAAGCATTCTAGGCCCTGTTAAATATATCTTATCAATTCATAACGGTGCATTTTAGGCCAATAATGAACCTTTATCTTCAATCACCACTTTACAATACCAATAAACAAGTGATTTATTTTACTACTGTTGATCCCTTATTAATGATAACCATTGTTAAATAGCTATGGAGAATTGTTTCTGTTTTTACCATTAATTACAAGTTAAATCACATTGTGTCACACTGCAATTTATAAATTACCTTTTTATTAATGAAGTATCTGACTTGCTGGACCCAATCTGTATGCACGTTCTTAAATCTCGCTGCTATCAAGCCATTAATACTTCCTTGCAACACTCGCTTTAAACTGATTTGGTTATTTGGGCATAACGGGGCAGAAAACAGACTTAGATTGGGATTTTCATGGAATCTTATAATGACTATGCTTCCACTGGTGTCCCCCCACAGTAGGATTGCATTCTGAGGTTTTTTAAAGTTGTAGCTGTAGTCCATGGTTAAGGCACAGTCTTTGAGATCTGAATTAAAAATCAATGTTGTTGTGTAATACATGTTTCACTGACACCAATGATATATACTTAGGCTCAATTAATGTTTTATGGTTAATTTCAAGCTATAGCGCTTGCATACTTTTCACATTACAGTATCATTTTTACATACTGTATCACTGTTCCTTATTATTGAGCTGCTATTGGGCATAGACTTGGTCAAAGCAGTTCATGATTAAGTGTTTTGTTAAAGCTGAGAGTCTTCTTTTGACAGCAAAGCAATCAGTTAAATGGAGAAAGCTAAAATTTACTTTTAATTTGAAATCTCCTCTGCACCATGTTTGATGTCATTGAGTAAAAAGACACTTCATAATCAGTAGAAGCAACTGCCACTGTGTTGCAGTTCGGCATACACACCATATCTGTCACAGCCAAACCCTTGCTTCCTAGTTAAACAAATAAGAATTAAATTTGTTAAAAGTTTAAAACATCATCTAAAACAAAACCTAATACATAAATTAGATTATAGGGGTAAAAGACATGACCTATAAAAAGATAATGAAAAATATTAAATGATCACGTAAAAACCTGTAAAGTAAATCATGTAAAAGTAAATCACCTATTTAAAATAACAATTCTTACAGTAGCCTTGATGGTAGTTTGATAATTTGTAAACCTTCATGTTAAGTCTAACCTGCTGGGTTTGTTGGTTGGCCCGACATGCCCTTCGCTGCATCTAATGTTAGAGACTTCTGTAGCGTCCAATCCATGTTCCAAATATTTAAAACACCTTCTCTTGACAAGGTGAGGTACCTGCTAGCTGAATCATCTGGTTCAGCCTCACCATGAGCATTTGCCCGACCAAATGCCTGTGTGTATGGATTAGTGTATGGTTTATATTGGTTCAGTAGAAATTGTGCAATTAAATTTTGTCCGCCAGTAGTATATACCTTGTTGAATGCCTTGTGTTCAACATTTTGTTATGCAATATTTACTAGGCACAATTGCACAACAGGAGTAAACACAATTATGTTTTGTCAAGCGAATGAACGTGGCAAATGGTAGTGCCTAGCAGAGTGGAGATGTATTTATAATTTATACCATATATTGTTAGAAGAGGTAATGAGCCAACTTTCACCTACACCCCAGCAGATCCCCATGCCATCTCGTCATGCCATCTCATATGATCTCGGCCGGATAGAATGCTTTATAGTTATATGGTTGTACTTGTTATTCTTTTATTTCACCTGTAGCAACCTTACACTACATATCGACTCCAGATGATTGCTTGTCTTAATTGACAAACGGTTTGGAAATGGACAATCTTGGTCCAGTGTAAACATATTCTTCTTCTCTTGATATTCCAACAACATGTATGAAAGGTATTCATCCCAATCTACCGTTCCGTCACAATTGTTGTCAACCTAAGGAACACAATGTATTTGTACTTTCAGTTACAAAGCAAAGATAGTAATGATACTCAAGAAAGATAACAGGCAAGATAGTTGCCGAGGCAACTTCAGATAAATGAACAACTCGTACACTGCAATTTTATGCACATTCTGCCTATTTGTACCTTGAGCCAACCTACAAGTCACCAAGTTTGTAACTTTGTGGGTCCTTCACTCTTGTACTCCACCCACTAGGTCACGCTAATGGCTGTCGCTCACCTTCATAAATATCATATCCAACTCTGTATCATCAATATCGTTTCCCATCGTTTTCTTCATAGCTACTCGGAATTCTTTCATGTCCAATCCTTCTTCGCCCTTGGAGCCTTGCGTTACATAAAACAGGTTACCATACTTAGAGATATTTTGTCATTCTAGGCTAGGTTTAGCAGTTTAACTTTGGAAGAAATATTCTGCCCCGGCGTTGTACAATCCGTATTTACACATATCGTTATCAGAAACGCATAAAAATATGTTTTTTTGATTTGTGTATCTCCGAATTTATTAATCATTTTTTAATAGTACGTGCCCATTAATTACAGCTATGCTCCCTTGTTATAAATTAAACTGCAGTTACCCTTACGATGGCCCATCTCCGGTTTAAATCGTTTTTTAGCCTTGTCGTTTATTCCATACCTTCATTAAATATCTGCTCAAGTTGTTGCAAGTGTTCGTAGTTCATTTGATCGTCAACTTTCTTTCCTGACTTTCCGCTTTCCTGTCATTTAAAAGTTGATGATATACCACCCTTGTTAATGTGTGTCTAAGCTGCTTCACCGTTGTATAATACCTCATAGAAGCAGTTTTATAATAAATGCTATCTATTCTTATTTAATTCTTTGAATCTGGTGCTGCGAAAATGTAACAGACAAAATTCAAGTCTAACCAATTATATAAATAACATATTTCGCCTAAATGGCATCTTCAGTCTCTTATTTAAATATAAATAATGGATAAAACAGAAGTACAAAACTGATTCGGGTGTGACCGTTACATTCTATCTATGTCAATCCTAACAAGCTTTGTCAACAACAAGCTTTGTCACCACGTGTCTCACCTTTCCCGCCATTTTTAAATTGGTCTTGATCGAATTTGATTGGTCAATGGTTGATTTCTTTCTCCGATTCAATTGGTTGCTTTCTTCAACTGTCAACGAATCCGTTGATGAAAGACTGAAAAGAAATAGTCTTAAGTTACTACAATATAACATGCATATGAAAAATGTGTCGCTACTGGTAACGGAAACACATTTGCACCTCTGTGTAATGTGTAGCCTATACAAATGGGGTATTGCGGTTCCAAACATGTCCAAACACTAAAGCGAAAAGACGCTGAACATCTTACTTTAATTTCGAAAAATTCACCGACTCTATCAACCACTTAGTATTATTTCAAAATAAGTAACATACAGGCTGAAACATCCGTGCTACATCGATTGCCATTGCCTTTGCATGCAATAATAAAAAAGTAAAATTAATAAAATAATTTCATAAGAACAGCCAATTTTATAAAAAACAATATACAGATATACCAAAACAAAACCAACTTCATTTACATTCTCACCTTTTATCCAAGTCCCCATCTGACGTAGCACACGTTGAACCACGCGACTCGACGCTTCTTCTCCCACCTAGTGACCGTGTTGAACAACATGAACCCACCACTGGCGGCAGTAAAGTGCTCGATGATTTCTTTTTCCCGATCACCGGAAGTTTTAGTTGTTCCGTCATAATCGCACTTTGTCGGTTCTAATGGAATTTAAAATTTCCAGCTTTATACGTTCTAAAATCTCATTAAGATTAAACTGTCGGATAAAACATTTGCCCACTTTATTCATGTTTTAACTGTTTGCGGTTTTGAAAATTAATAACTGTAAAATAAAAAATTATACAAATTATACAAACGTTTTCGAAAAAAATCCTAAAAACTAACACGCTGAATTATATAGCAAGCTATGAGATATTTGGTATGGGGTTTTTAAATAAATAACACGAAACCAATAAGCGCTAAATTGTCTACCGCATATAATTTCGTTTACTTAAATAAAACATCAAGCTTACCTGTTATTATAGTTCCCCAAATCTCGTATCTAGTTTTATAAAAAGTCAATTCTACCGAATAATCTGCAAGACAACCATGTAAAACATATTTTAAAGATCGTTTTGCGCAAAAATAGCTAAAGAAACACATATTTTATTCCCTAAAATATACAACACCCAATATTTTTTTTGCATCCCGCGAAATTTTCCCGTTAACATGTATTCCCATATTGTATTCGTGATGTCACAATCGTTTTATTATTTCGTCAACCGGTAGTTACCATTGTGATATCACAATACATATTTTGACGTTATACTATCCCCAGAAATCCAATTCCACATTCATGTATATTGGATAATTCATTTCATGGCAAAATCAATAATTTAACACGAGTCAATGGTTAGCCAAACAACCGAATATAAAGAATAAATATGTGTGTTGTTATACGCATTATATACACGGTCGCTTCATATACCAAAATAACAAGCCTTGTCTTTGGCGTTCATATTTTAGTCAAACCATTAGTGACCACTGGGTTGAAGCAAATACTATATTAAATATCATGCCCACGGACACGCACGCCAGTAATTATAACAGCACTAAGCCCTGTATCCTCTGGTCACGCCCGGTAACCGCAGAAATAATTTCACAGTACAGGTTCAAACAGACATACCGCATTTACTCTGTTACCTTTATGAATGCACGGATTGTTCCATACACGCTAGCTAGTAGGTTGTCTTGTCACCCGTGTTGGAGATTTTTAATAGCCGACCTTTTGGAACTATGAGTTCATTCAGACACGGCACAAGGTCTACAAGAAATACCTCTGGTCTAGTATTTCGTCATTCGGATAAAATGAAGTATAATCACGTTTATTGCAATATGGGTTTAAAAAGCGTCTCACAACTATCGAAACGGCGTACCAGTGACCTTAAACATTTATAAAGCTTCTGGAACAGCAGTGTTTTAGTGCTTTGTGGCTGAAATCCAGCATTTCTATATTTGCTACTTACACTTAATATCTCTTGTTCCTCACTCACTATAGTTACTGGTAGCAGCCTATTTTCTTTACCGTTTCGTCTGGTTACGAGGCGAGCGCTTTAACCAGTAAAAATGTTTAAATTTTTTCAATATTTCTGATTTTTTAAACTTTAATTTAATTGGCACTTAACTATACCGGCACAAATAACACGTTGAACTCTGCAGCGCTGTCCTGTCGTCCATCTTTCTCGGGGAGAAATTGAACAGACTTGGCAAGATTGGAGTTTTATTAAGTTTAGTTGGTTCCACTATCATAGTAATACATGCACCAACTCATGAAAAGGTTTCAAACTACAGTGAATTGGTTGAAAGGTTCATTGACCCTGGTATGTTGTTTGATATTTATCAAAACCTAGATTCTAAATAGAAGCTTAAACTGTCATAAAGCTAAAAAACGCCCCCATTTCAAGCTGTCCTGGCTAAAAAATATTTAGAATCATAATTGTAATATGGTAGGTTGGGGTAAGATGGTTCATTTTTATTTTGATCTATATCGCTCCATTTTCAGAATTGTATAACCGTTTTCTCGCGACCCTAAAATAGCGTTTTTAATTGTTCGAAACACCATTACGAAATGTATCACGGTATTATATGCTATGGGTATTCATCTTACCCCACAGTCACGAGCGTCAATTTTTTCACTATAGTTTTAAACCACAAGCAATCCAACGCCAACCTTACATTCCAGCTTTCCTCATATACTGTTGTATTCTACTCGTTGTTGCCGCTGTTCTCATTGTCTTCATCGCTCCTAAACGCGGCCACATCGATCTTATGGTGTACGTCACAATATGTAACGTTGTGGGGGCGCTTACAGTTTTGTGTGGTAAAGGGTTGGGGATTTCTATCAAGGATATATTTACCCACCCGAAGTTAACCCATAGTTTTAAACCACAAGCAATCCAACGCCAACCTTACATTCCAGCTTTCCTCATATACTGTTGTATTCTACTCGTTGTTGCCGCTGTTCTCATTGTCTTCATCGCTCCTAAACGCGGCCACATCGATCTTATGGTGTACGTCACAATATGTAACGTTGTGGGGGCGCTTACAGTTTTGTGTGGTAAAGGGTTGGGGATTTCTATCAAGGATATATTTACCCCACCCGAAGTTAACCCAGTTACCCCCTACCTACACCCATTGTTCTGGGTGCTGGTCGCAGCGAACTTGATAGGAATACCAGTGCAGGTAATGGATACATTATATATATATATTGGGGTATTGTACAATAAACGTAGTTGGTCAGCGCCACGAAATTGTGGTTCGAGTACTCACGGTGTAACCAAGGATAGCGAGTTGTAGCTAGACTGTACCACCAATGTGGATTTTAGTCGTAATAAAAGCGGTAACAGTTATGTAACACAACACCCGTGTTACACGTCTGTCGCCCTTCCCTGCGATGGTTTAAATCCGTGTTCATACGTGGTAACTCGTACGCGACACGAAGTGTGCGAAATACAACACTGGTATTATAACGACTGTCGTTGCCCGCCACGCGAGGACAGCTAAGTTACATTATTTAATTCATTTATTTATACATTCATTCATATTACGTTTCCAGGTCGTATATTTTAACAAAGCCCTTGCCCTGTTTAACACGAGCGCTATCTCGCCCATTAAATACGTCTTCACCAACCTCTTCCTGATCTTCGGATCAATCCTCCTCTTCCGGGAGTTTGCTTTCCTCTCATGGAGGGATTGCACTGGACTCGGATGTGGGTTCGTCACCATAGTAACAGGGGTCGTCCTCCTAAATTCATATAAAGACACGAAACCAACGTCAGGGTATAACCGAGTGCCAGACCTGGAAATGGACTCACTGTAATGTTGACTTAGATCCTAAAGTGCTGCTCAGTCTACTGGTTATATGTTTGGTCAGAATAGTTTCAAAGTTAACGGTATCCATCTTACCCTACAATACTATATTCTATATTTTCTTTTTAAGGTATAATTTCGATTTTACGTTTTTCGATTTTTTTTTAACCCATAGATAGACATTCTAAAATAAACTGTGGCATTTTTTAAACTAAAAAGAAGCACTATGAAATTTTATTGGTGAAAATATTTTCGTTGTTCGTTTTTTACTTCGAATAATTAAGTGCTATTGTTATTTATCGTTAAAAATATCGTCGTTAAAAAAACATTTAAACTCAGGGTTGAGAAAAAGGTTCCACTGGTTTATATGTAGCGTTTGGTTTTAAATAACTTTGTTAAAAAGGTTGTTTTACCTTTGTAAATGCTTCAACGGCCATAATTCACCCTAATTCGAGTCCAAGTGCTGTGTTTTCGTGTACAATTTTAAACCCCTAAAAATCACACGCAAAGTTATATTTAGTATGTGGGAACTCGGGCTCGATTTGCATGAAACAGAGCACCCGTGTTATAACGGGGGTCGTTGCTCCCCCACGCGAGAAAAATAAGTTCTATTTTTACATTTAAACGCTTTTATCGTTGCACACGTTAAAGATAAAGTTTGTCTTACAACAGTACAGCGTGTATATTTGGTACTATATAAGTTGTGACTTCAACTACGCTGGGGTGATGTTTAAAATTAATATTTTCTGCTAATCATTATTTAATGAAGCCATGGTTTGAAAGAAATCGTTCAACTCTGCGTCGCAACCCGACGTTATTTATTTGATATTATTTCAATAACCAATGTTTTAATTTCCTATTTTAATCACAAATTTTTACCTGATTTTGATTTTTTGTGTTAAAAAAGCAATTATAATGACGTTCAGTGGTAATTACGTTATCGCATATTTAACGTATACTCGTAAATATTATTGAGTTTAAATTTTCTTGATTTTATAACCAGCATTTTTGTTTTTTATTGCACCACAATCAAGTGTTAAAATAAATATACAGTTCACCAAACTTTATAACTAGAGGATGCTGGATCAATACCGGACGCTACTATGCTCTATGAGATTAAAACCACCGGGCAAATTTGCTGTTTTGAAACTCATTTTTTTCAAAAGCTGTTTTGTATTTTAAAACTCGGGTGGTAGCTTTAGGTCACATTTGAGCATATCTCTCAATACACAAATTTTGATTTTTTGTTGGTATGCCCCTTTAACGGCAATTGCTCCAACCCAGGGCGAATTGCTCTAATCCTAAAAAAACACATTCTTCCAGAAGAAACACACATATGGTCCTTCGTAAGCGGACATGGAGCTCATACAACTCGCGGTATAACGACTGTCGTTGCCACGCGAAGAAAAGTTATAAGCTTGGTTTTAACATCAAGAAAAATTACCACAATACCACAAAGTTTAAATGTTTAATCAAATCTTTAAAAATACTTTTGTGTGACAAGCGTGGGAAATTGTGACGCCATGTTGGATTGTTTACGTCATAATAAACTGATACGTCATTTATAAGCAACGTCGGGCATGACGAACCGGTTTCGAGGTGTAGAGACACCTTCGGGCAGCTATGTAATTACAAAGCGAGGATTTACCGCAGTGGTCATTTATACTGTGTGTGTTCAAAGCAGCATATAAAGAACATAGCGGAGTAAAACATCAGTACGCATGTACAGTACAAGACTCATTGGACAGAGTGGTCAGTATTAGTCACAGCATGAGTAATATAGGACGTGAAGTAGGGTGGGGGAAGACGGGACACCTTTTTATTCTATTTTTTCGTCCCATTTTGTAGTAAACAGAGAGCACTCAAAGAATTATAAAACCGTATTCTTACGGCTCGCATAGACCTTTGTTAGTTGTTTAAAACACGATCAGGATATTTGGATATTATGTGCGAAAGGTGTCTAATCTTACCCCACAGTACTATATCTACATATCAGACAAGTCTTTTTGGTCTTCGTTGAAAACAAAGGGCATATGTTATAAGTTTTGGACAGTGGTCAACTCAACTTACAATATAGTAATACATAGGGTAAAATGGCTCACCGTTCGAACCAAGTCATATTTACTGATTTGGTTTTGAAAAATTAACAACGCTTTTTAGAGTCGTGGAGCTACGGTTATAGTTCTTTAAATTGTCTTTGTTCATTACCAAATGGGACCAGACAAGAAGGTAAAAGCATGTCCCATTTTACCCCACCTAATATATAAGTATTGTATAATGTATATAGTGAGTGACCGGTTATATTTGATATGCATCATATATAACAAGTTTTTGGTATTTCAGTGTATAGGTTTGATGGTCTAATAAGGTTCAAAAGTTCATTGGCAGATGAGAAACGTAAAATGCTGCTCCTTATCCTATAACAGGCATAAACACTGACTAAGTCTCGCCGCGTGGCAGACGAAACTTTGGTACTAAGTTAAATTTATTGTGAGGTTCTGTTACCCAAATCAGATAAGACATGGGTAGGGTATGTTTTGGTTCAAAGGTTAAATAAAGTTCAAAACTCCATATAGACAGATATGGTACGTTTACAATACTTGGTACTTGGAATATTGTTCAGAAATAGGCTCAATACTTGTTATTGCGGAAGTCATAGTAGGATTTTAAGCCAGATAAGCGATTAGGTCACCAAACTTTCGTTTTGGTGAACTTCTTGGCAAGGAATGAGACCATAACCAGATTATCAGTCACCGCAAATTGCCCTAGGCTCTGCCGCTGTTATACTATTAACATACACCGTGAAAATTCTTCGATATTTTGATTCCACACCACTTTTGATAGCTGCAGTAGGTCTTGTATATAAGAATAACATGGGAAAAGAATTGCTGTTTGCAGTAACTCTTTTATTAGTAGTGGCAGGTATTATAAACGTTTCCTACAAAAGCAATTTTTCAAACCGAACGAAAAGAGCAATTGGAACGAAACGTAAGTAAACGTATGGTAATTAATGTTTTGGGTACATGGCCTGTAGCTACGGACAACTTGTGTAAAATCCTTTACATTTTTCACGTTTTAGCAAAACAGCAACCAAGTATGTTGTAACTTGATTAACTCATATAACACACATTGTAACGGTTGCTGCATAACTTAAACTAAACACAACGGAAACCATTTTAATGTTTGTTGTAGGGATATTTTTGTTTGGCATTATGCAATTTTTATAGCCTAAATATGTGTGTAAATTTGTCAATTAGGAATTGCTATACACTGTTTCAAACAAGTAAATGAAATTAGCTATTGGCACTAACCATACCAAATAAGACTATACAACTAACATGTTTATTAATCTATCTGTAGCACCAGGAGTACAAGGAACATGTGGTGGCGCACGTAGAGGACGATCAGGTTATATTGCAAGTCAAAATTTTCCCCACGGGAATTACCCCGCAGGGCTGAACTGCAATTGGACTATAGTTGTTAGGACGGGATACGTTATAAAGGTAAGAATATGACGAACCTAACATATAATTTTGTTTGTTTATTCGAATGCGGCAATAAAGATCCGATTAATTAAAACAACGAAGGTAATTAGCAGGAAAACGTCTGTTTTTAAACACACAAAGGTAAAAATCGTTAACACCAACATTGCATTTGATTTTTTAAGTACAATAACAAAGATCACGAACAAATTACAAAAAAATGAGGACAAAACGGAAATTGTCGTTCAGCGTAATTGTCCATTTAAAGTTCGTATTAGTTTTTGAAGAGGGTTAAACATTTTGTTGTGAAAAAACAATAAAAAAATTTTAAGTTTGGTTGTAGCAATCATTTTATATTTCTAGTTTGAGTTTCGCTATATGGACGTTGAAGACGCGCCTGTGCAGAAGGGTAGCGATTGTGGTGCAGATGCGATCTCTATATATGATGGAACACGAATAACTGATCCGCTAGTGGGCGGGCAGAAGTAAGTAACCAACCAATCAAATGCCAGGTTAAAAATGGCGGGAATTTTAAAAGCGTAGAACAAGTTAATATTCATATTAACGAAAGCTAGTATACCTACAGTGTAATAATTTACTTTTCGACTAATTTTTATACCTATAATCACTTGCCTTTATACTTGCTGTTGCTCATACTTTCTATCCATGCGTGTTTTAACGATTGTCAAAATAAGCCCTTTGTCTAAACTTAAATATTGTTAATAAATAAATGCATTGGTTTTTCTCAGATTCTGCGGACCCGACACGGTGTTCAATCCCGTGTATTCCACAAAAAAGAGGGTACGGTTGAATTTTAAGACCGATTTTTCTGACCAATTTGAAGGATTCGCAATATTTTGGTCAGCGGTTCGGCCACCAAGTAAGTGTCTGAACACATACAGCCTTGCTTTACCAGTTAACAAATATCGTAACGAGAGCAAAGATACTTAGTAGTGATAGCTTGACAAGCTTTCATACATTAAATAGCTTAGAATGTAGAATGTTTTCAAAATATCTATACAGGTGAGGTATGACAGGGTAGCGCGCCATGGGACCTGAGATTTAGGGCACAGTTGACTCATTAACCCAACATGCAGGGTGCTAATTCATAGGCTTCAACATATGTTGAAGTTATTAGTAAAAGCTCTTAGAGAAAAAAAACTGTCTTTTACTACAATTACTGGTTTGCAATTTCTGTTTGTGTTAATTATGTTTTAATCTATTAAAACTAGAACTTCATCACAGCTTTGTATGTAATATTCCATTGGCACTGTACTAGTGCAGAACTTTGTGATGTTATACAAATTAGGCTAATAGTTAAGATTAAGTAGTTACAAAAGACGCCAAAGGTGGATGACTGTTAAAGGTATTTATTTGTAAATGCAGGTGTTTCATTTAACTGTGATTTTGAATCTCTCAATGGTTTATGTGTTGGGTGGACACAACATTCTTCTGCAAATTTTCTATGGAAACACCACAGCGGTCTTACCCCTTCTGGTATTATGTCGGCAACTGGTCCGACAAATGACCACACCCACCAATCTGCTGGTATAAAACTAATCAGAGTTTTTGTGTTCGTATTACGGCCTGCAATATAGCAGATTCCAACATACTTTTATATAAGCCTAACCAATATTACTCATATATAGCCGCATAAAAGCCCATTTTTGGGATTCTTAAAATTGCGTACGGGCCAGCATATTTAATAGCCTTGCATGAATACATTTTTTTGATTTTTAATGCTGTAAATTGATGCACAGCGAAACTAAATGTTGTCAGTTTATGTTAATGGCTGCATCTTAAAATTTACAAGGTTGTTTTAAATGTATTATGTAATCCAGATGGGAAATACTTGTACATTGAAGCATCCGGCATACAACCTGGTAAAAGAGCAATTATTCTCTCTCCAAGCAAACAAATATCAAACCTACAATTTTACTGCCTAGAATTTTGGTAAGTTCAATATGGTAGATATTAGTAATATGCAGAATACTGCTCACTGTAGGACTGTTGTTTATTATTCAGAAACAAGCGGGATTAATATGCCTAATGCTTGTAAAAATGGTTGAGCTTGAAGTGAAAGTTGCCAATTTGGTGAACTGTATCTATTACGACAGTTGCTGTAACTAGGCTGTGTAAACCAAAACCGTATGATCTATCACTTCAAGCTGCTTGCAAAATGAAAGTGGAAATTGCTTTCAGCTACAGACCTACAGTCCCTTTTTTGTAAAGTGACTTACAGTTGAAAATAGTTACCAAACAAAGACTTAGTAAAGAATTTTAACCATTTATTTATTATAGTCGAAATTCTTTAAGTTGTCAGTTGTGGTTAACAAGCATCTTAAGGGTTTTTACAAGGCACACCTAGGACTTTTTACAAGGCACAACTTAATTTATCTTTCAAATGATTTTCTAAAATAATCTTCCCAGGTATCACATGCGTGGTGATGGTATTGGAATACTTCGTGTCCAACAATTAACCTCCGGATTAGATCCAGATGAAGGAAGAATTATCTTCAACAAGTTTGGTCATCAGGGATCACCGTGGATGCAAGCTCAAATCAACATCACAAGGAGTGACCATCCAGCACAGGTACATTGAAATTAATTTATTATTTATAAAAAATTAAATATCATTCAGTACAGGTGTTTATTTTTTCTATCATTAATAGGTTACAAAACTTTCATTACAAATGAATGAATGTAAATTATTAAATTAAGATTGAATGGCAGGACAACTACAGTCGTTATAGCACAGGTGTTCTGCTTCATACACCTTGTGTCCTCTTACTTATAAGTAACCACATATACGTAACTTTGTGGGGGAGTTTCTACACTTTTTTTCTTAGTGTATGTCTGACAACTTATGCTGTACTACTAATGAACAATAGCATTAAGATTCTATGAAGAATGTGTGGTGCGAGTTAGAAAATAATGTTAATATTTCAGTTTGCCTTCATTGGGACAAGAGGAAGCACTTATCGGGGAGATATTGCTATTGATGACATCACAATTACAGACAATATATGCATTCCTCCTGTTACAACAACTACAACGACGACGACAACAACAACAACTACTACTACGACCACTACTCCTGCCCCAACAACAACAACAACAACCACCACCACTAGGCCTACAACAACAATAGCAACAGCATCAACAAATCCAATACCAACAACACGATTTATCTACACCATCGCCCCATTGGTATGTTGTTAGGCTTTTATCACCTATTTATTCTTCCATGGCTGGGTAGCTTAGAATTAGAAGTTGCAAAAGAGAGCACACATCTGTATTAGACTTCCCAAGTTGCCTCACCACGTGAAGATAAATAAGTCTGATGTACACTTGCTGTATATATATATAATATATTCATTGAATTACCCCACAATATTTAATGCTTTACTTTTAGACTGGATGTGGTGAAGGTGAACTACAATGTAGAGATGTTGGAAACTGTGTTAGTACTGACTGGATTTGTGATGGAACACCTGTAAGTAATTTAAAAATATCAGCTTTTATTTTTTACATTCTAAAATAAATTGTGTTTTTATCTTATTTAGAAGTTTTTTTTTTTAATGTTAAAAGAATAGCTTATTTATCATTATTTTTTATATTTTTAAATAAATGTGTTGTCTGTTTAGTTGCAAAGGATTTTCTTTTCGTGTATTTTATTATTTCTATGTTACATGAAGGATTGTGAATATAACGACGATGAAGAAAATTGTGGAGGACCTACTGCTGGTAACTTTTATGATTTAATAGATATCTTAAATAATATATAAAAGCAGTATAAAAACTTAGAGTCACCCTAGGCTTCACTAGTGTTACGTCTATTAAGATGTTTTTATACTTTTCCATGGGTTGTCTATACTATCTGCCATACATTGAAACAAACAAAAAGTCCCCAAATATAAATACCTACAATGGTTTAAATACATGGTAACATACCCATATCTTAAATATTATCTTCCTCCCTCCAGCATGGGAAAAATGGCGGGCTTGGAGCGAATGCACACAAACGTGTGGTGGGGGGAGTAGGGAGAGGTCTCGACGTTGCATAGGAGGTGACCCTGGTGACGCGGGGTGTGAAGGGACGGTGTATACGCAGGAGGAATGTGGGACAGATGTTTGTCGGAGTGAGTCAGCAATTTTGTTTGTATGACGTAACAGTTTTAGTTTTCTAGACCAGTGTTTTTTTATAAAAGTCTTTTTACCATTCTATGTGACTGAGACCCTGTAGCCTGGTACACTAACACTATGGTCCTGAGATTTAGTCCAGTTGGCCATTACCCATACTTCCAGGGTATTACTACTCATTAGTGACCAGTGTGCACAGTATTTGTTAATATTTTTCAGTAATTGTGTCTTGCTAAAAGACACTTTGAAAACACTTTTCTGTGTACACAGCTGAAAAATTATGTTTTATATTTTCCCCATGTCACCTTCCATGTTTCCTGGCTTTTGTAGCACTGTGAAGTTAATGGGCCACAGACTTAACCTTGGCAAATTAACAAAGTTCACAGTTGCTGCGCCTTCATGCTAATTTTTTTAACATAACCACTTTGTTCAGGTTGGACCAATTGGCAACAATGGGCAGATTGTAGTGTTAGTTGTGAAGGAGGTTTTAAAACAAGGACAAGAAATTGCACAGGAGGTGAACCAGGAGATGTAAGTTGTTGTGTTATAACTATGTAGGTGATAAAGTAATGTAGGGTGAAAGTAAAATTGTGTTGCCTTTTATATATTTTTAGGTTATTACACTTACAAAGTAGGTTATTACACTTACAAACCACCTTTTATGAATATTTTTGTGAAACCCTGGCACTATTTCTATGAATGTACAAGTTTTAAACTGCCAACTTAAAATCCTGTTTAAGGAATATATAATTGTATATTTGTATCTTACTGGTATCACAGTGAAGTCATTGCTGGGGAACCTGGGGTGAAAGCTAAAATTAGCCTGTTAAGCAAACCCCCAAACTACATATGATATAAATATGTGAATTATTATACTTTTCCAACAGCCTGGATGCATCGGCCGATATGCTGAACTTATTAATTGTAACCAACATAATTGTCCACGATGGAGCACGTGGTCGTCATGGTCACCGTGTTCGGTGACATGTAACGATGGATTTATCACAAGGGGGCGCTCTTGTGAAGGAGGAAACGTAAGTTATATTCCTATCATTTTTTTACATTTCTCGTTAACTTTTTTTTTGTTTGTGTTTTTCAAGCCTAGAGGCACAATGGCTAGCTTGCCTGCCTTTAACCCAAAGAACATTGCTACCATTGTTAGTGTATGTTCTTGGGCAAGACTCTTTTAAAGGTTGTACAGTAAGGTGCCAAAAATCTGTCAAATTACGTATGTGGTAACTCGTAGGTGACCCCAGGTCTATGGAACAGACACCGGTGTTATACAACCATTGTTCTTCTGTCACACAAGGATAAATAAGTTTATGTTTGTTGAATTTTTATTATTATAATGTTTATGTTTTATTTTTGTTTGTATTTTTACTCCCAGGTTGGAGTAGAAGGTTGTGTTGGGGTCGTAAGGGAAGCCATGGCATGCAGTGATGCTAATATTACTTTGCCTACTTGTTATGGTAAGTTTTTGCATTAACAAGTTTATATAAATACACTGGGTTTATAACGGGCTCATCTTTCCATTATAAACCTCTAAATGGCTTTAAACTCAGAGCATAACCCATACATAGAAATAGAATATAATACATATTCATACATATTCTTACAGCGTTATAGGTTACGAATTAGCAGCATGAATACTTACTGCAAAAACGTTACAGTATAAATTTGCTATTATCAAAACTACTTTATAACTAATGACTTGTAATAAATTCCGCGAATCTGACCCTGATCTGATGTACATATAATTGAACAATTCTTCAAGTAAAATACAGTAATGATCTGGTGCTACGAAAAGGTAACAAACAGAAATAAAGTCCAACCACTAGTGGTAATGGAGAAATATATTTCGCCTAAATGGCATCGTCAGTCTCTTGTTCAAATAGGATCTGATTCTACACTTTCGTAGCACCAGATCATTATTTTATTCTGTAACGTATTCTGTCTAACGTATTCTGTCATACATAGGTGAGGATAAAAAAAACACCCTTTTAAAATGTGAAATAATTTATTTTATTTTATTATAAATTTATAATGAAACAATAAATTAAAATATAAATTAATTTATTATTGAAATAATTTATATTTAAAATTAAACTTATAATATAAATAATTTCCTCCATTTACACCACAGTATGGGATGATTGGACATCGTGGTCAAGTTGCAATAGAACCTGTGGCGGTGGGTTCAAGAACCGCACGAGGGAGTGTTTGATGATGAATGTTAATTCCTCCCCATGTGAAGGACCAACACACGAGGTCGCTGCTTGCGCTACAATGAAATGCTCAAGTAAGTCAACACATTGTTTTCATTACGGTAGTGAGTAATTGTTCACATTCAAAGGCACAAACCTAAAGCCAAAACATAGTCCTCATCATTTAGTTGGGAAAAGTTTTATATTGTTGTAAATGTTGTCATTTCGGAAATAAATCTTAAATTATCATTGTTGTGTTAACAATGATCCGTAATAAATTTATAGTTTAATAAAATGCACTTACAAACTTCTAAGCGAGAACCAGGTGTATGAAACAGAACACTCATGTTATAACAACTTACATTGCCGTGCCACACAAGGATAAACCAGTTACATTCATTGTTTTTGACCAATTTTACCCTGTGTAAAAGCGAGTGCGTTAATAAAGTATAAGATAAATATCTTTAACACACATTCTCTAAACACATGTTACAATATTGTACATCCAACATTACACACACCTTTTTAAGCTTTGAAAAAATCTTGTATCCACTTGTTAAACCACATGTTACGTATCCTGTATTATACAATTAACTTTAATTGATAATAATTTTAACAATTATTTGGAAATTTCTCCAACAATACTTACAACTAAATCATCAAACATGACGTAATTCCCCATGTTTATAAATCCACCTCATCTAATTACACCTTACTGCAAAACTTTGCCCCAAGGTTCCAATTATATAGTAGCCACCACAAGATCTTGGTTTCAAATCAGTACAATCTTAATCTTAAACAATCAACATAAACCTTGGCAAGCATGCAATTATGTTTCCCATCTTGTGCCTCAGGCATAACATAACACACGCTACCGAACTATAAGATTTTCATTATATACTGTTAATAACATAGGTAGGATGTATAGGGTTGAAGTCATGGAAATTCAAGCGTTTATTTTAGTTTTATTTGTATCCTGTACAACTGCAAGTATGAATGTTTAAAATATTTTTTAGAAATTAAAATGTTTGTTTTGTTTAAAAATAAAATGACCTAATTTGCATGTTATGCTTTTAACTATTTAATGCGTGAAATATATTACATTTTACAATGTGTTTTTTATGGTTCTAGACTATATATGTTTATATATATTTTATAAATATACATATATTACAATATTTCTTTCACTTGGTTTAATATTTTATTGTTTGTAATCTACATAAAGTTAGAAAATTCCATTATGAAAAATACCTGGTTTTTCAATGCAATCTGCCATTAGATTATTTATTGCTGATTTATTGCATTAAACAACCAATATATTCTATTGAACAAAATTATCTAAGGCTGTATGTTCATTGATGTAATGTATTATATATAAGGCTATATTATGAAATTATATTTTCACTATTTTATCGCATTAAAAAGTATCCAAATTATCTTTTTAACAGTCAGCACTATCTATATGTTCATGGGGTAATAAGCCAAATCCAGTCTAAGTCACCAGGTCTATAGCAGGGACCTCACCCACGTACATTATAATCTGTGTATTTATTGCATTACATCCGTTACAGACGTGACATGTTACTCCGGCACGCTCACCAACACAAGCTCACTTACTGTGGCCAATACATTGGTCAACAGAAGTTGTGCTGAATATCCCCATGGTAACGACTCACTCATAAATGGGGAATATATTTTCAAATGTGGTTACGCAACATACATAGCAAATGTTATGGGAATTCAAAGTAAGTTACTCTGCCAATTAAACAGGATTTTAGTATTTGTGTTATGTAGTTTATAAACAGATGTTTAAGTAAATTGTTTTCTTTGTTTTTGATGATTTTGTTTTTCTTTAAACTATCTTAAAGTTCCTATATTATAAATGGGTAAAGTCCCATGGTGCGGCCTGTCACAGATCGTGGATTCAGGCCAGAGCTCATTACCCACAGAGCCAAGTTTTATTAGTTTCCAAATAATATGAAGTCCTATATTTAATAAACCAACTTTCCACAGTGGAGATGTTCCATGGTAGTTGTATACCCGCAACGCAGTGCGGTAACTTTACATGTGAGAACTTACAACTCCAAATACAAGGTGTTGGTACCACCATATCTTCATGTCGAACTTCTTGTTGTGATGGTGATTTATGTAATTCACCTCCACCATCTATAGCACCTGTGTCAGTACATCAAACAAGTAAGTTGGTATTATTAGTGAATGAATGTAACTTAATAAATAAGTAAATGAACGAAAGAATGAATGTAACTAAATAAGTAAGTGAATGAATAAATAGATTAATGAATGTAACTCTTCTATTCTTGTGTGAGGGAACAACAACAGTAGTTATGACATATGTGTTCTGTTTTATACACATGAGTCTGTGTCTGTACACCAAAAAAGTTTGTTAGCATTCGTAATAAGTTGTTTCAAATCAGTGTGTGTTTCCTATGTGGAACAGGACACTTTTTAATGCTTAATATTTAATTCGTATTTTATTTTGTACAAAACCTAACCATATTTCTTAAAATTAAAGGAACCGTTTTTCCCATTAATTTAAAGTGTTTCAACTAAAATATTTCCAGCAATGTGTCTAATGAGCCCGTGTCAGAATGGTGGCTCTTGTGTGCCCACTAGAGGATTGAATGGTCAAGATTACAGCTGTCTTTGCAGAGCGGGATATTCTGGAAGGAATTGTCAAAATGGTAAACTATCATATTTTTATTGGAGTAAAACCCTGTTAAATTTCTTACCCGAGGGCATATAGAAACTTTCTTCATATCTACACATTGTCGCCTTTTACCCATCGTAGCTGCATGTTTATGTATTATGATCAGTATATTTCATTTTTCAAAGTTTATCTTGAAAAGCATGAGTTTGATTTTGCCTAGGGGTGTTAACTATAAAGATGCAATTTCCTGATATATTATTCATGGGAGTTTTTAGTTTTATCATCCAATCATAGATTAAACATTGATAGTAATGTAGAAAGGTATTCCTTGTCTTATTAGATCATCATAGTTTATTTATCCTTGTGTGGTGGGGTTACTTAGCTCACTGTTGCGCATGTGGTGGCTTCATACATCTTTTGCAACATTTATTGCAGCAAGAATTACAGTAACTCAGTCGTTACTCCTTAGGTTTTTCATCATACCTCAGTGGTTTCATTTTAACTTAAGGATACCGGGTTGAATGTTTTTTTTAATACTGATAGGCGTATATGTGTCCTAAAGACAGTTAACATAGCATACATTGCCCCAACCCAGTGGTCACACACTCACAAATGCATTGTAGCACTCTAGGTGTCGAAAAAGAAAATAAATCCCAAGTTCCATGGCTAGCCATGCTGTAGTGACTCACCCTTATAGAATTTAACAGGACTGTAGTACTGCATAGATATACATATATAAATGCATAGATAACAGTTCTAACTTTCCCTTTATTACTTCCAGCTGCCCAGTTGACTTGTTTCATGGGTACAACCACCACTATGGGTTACAGTGGCAATGTAAGTATGTTACCTGCTGCTTGTGGGGTGGGTGAGAATGTTTGTATGATGACTACAGTGGTTGGAACAATAGACTTTGGATCTCCACAAGAAGGTTGGTAGCTATATGTTAATGTTTGCAACTGCTTAAATATTTAAGACAGAATTATGTCACTTCCGCTACCTGGCACAATGTAAATATTTTTAGAACAGCTCAACTGGCTTGACGAAACAACAAATCGTCATCTCTTGTGACAAACCTGAATGCTAAACATTAATTTACATTAAAACTAATAAAGATGGTTCATCTAAAACAATACTCAAAAAGCTTTTTCAAAATTGGTATTAGCATCCCATCCCAATGAAATCAATTTGGGACCCATTTTTAGTTTGTGAGGCGTGGCTTGCTCATATGAGTCCTTCTTTTGTAGCTGTATTATCTCTTTGTTACTTAAATCTTAATTTTATCCTAAATATCCAACTTAAGCAAAAATATACAAAACTGAAAAGAGGGGTAATAACAGTATAACAACAGCTGTTAAAACACGCTTACTGATTAAAATGAAAAAGAAATAATGTTTTGACAAAAGGCGTGACCGTTACACGCTACAAACAACACAATGTAATTATCAACATCATTCCCCACAGTTATGTTCCACATTGGAAGGTGTGCCAATTCAATGACATGCGGAAGTGCAAGTTGTGCGTTGTCAACATCCATGATAACACAAATGAATATAACCTCATGCAATGTTACTTGCTGTGATACCAATTATTGCAATGTTGCTCCTGCTGTAAGTACATGTGAAATAATTCATTATACTGTTTGTGTGGCTTAGTGGTTAGGTTATCAAAACCAATGAATATGAGTTTGATGCCTGGTATTAACACCATTGACTGTACATTTTACTGAACAAAATTTACATTTTGGTAACGTAATCAGATATTGATATAACAGTGTTGTTTTGTTAATTTTTTTGCCTTTTTATCTTTAATAATAATTGTAAAATAACAAATAAAAGGTGCCAAATGCTTTAATTTGGTTTTACGAAGAATCAAAACACAGACTGTGTTTTATTACCGTAAATTAATGTTTTAACTTAAACAACTTTCATTTGACTTTATTTATTTTATGTTTATCACTTTTATTTAACAATATCCCACCAGAAACCCACCACCCCATCCACCCCTGCAACAACAACAACAACAACAGCATTATCAACTACTACCCTTGCTCGTGTTTTACAAGGTTTGTTTAATCATACCCAAGTTATTACACATGCCAAACAATGTAATTCGTATTTGTTTATATTACTATTTTCCAAGTTTTCTAAAAGTTTTGCCTGGTGGATCCTTTGCAATTATTTTATATTTCGTGGCTCACTGAAAATTTAAGAATGCTGTAGAAAAATGCAAATAACATGCTGCTGGTTTATATAGTGATGTGTTACTAAAATCTAGGTGCTTGAAACACAGATTTTCTGGTCAGCTTACAAACATGACAGCTCATATGTAAGATACGAATTTTATTAAAAAGGTCATTGATTTAAAGGAAAAATAACTCTTTAGTTCATGAAACTATTATTGGACTTTAAAATTAAAAAAACAAGTTTTTGTTTCAGCATGTCCACCCCGAAACCTCCGTGTCGCTGGGTTACGAGGCCGACGGTGCCCATCAGCTTGTGACAATGATGGTGATTGTGCTGTCAACAAGCGTTGTCTTTGTGACGGACCGTGTGGGAAAACATGTTCAGATCCAAGTAAGCTTACTGTTATTATTTGAAATTTTTTATTAAGTTGGTTGTTATTATAATAAAAACAATATTTTCTTGTTACCATACATAATATTATTTTTTGCATTAAAACATTTAAGAAAATTAGGAAATCATGATGACAGAGGTGCTACGTATTACCTTGTGTGTGTGTGCATGTGTTAACATTAGTTAATATCAAAAGCTTTATAATATTAACAACATTTTTAAGTAAAAACCGTATAAAAGTGATAATGCTGCTAAAGTGTGTCCAAATTTCAATTCAAAAGATACTAAGCAAAATTAATTTAAATAAACAAACCCAATTAGTAAAACTTTTTCTACACTTCCAGGTATTTCTTGTTCACCGAATTATTCTCGTTTCCGATCCATCGCACGCAGCTTGACATGCACACGAGGTACAGGGGTCGGGTCTAAGTGCACGTTCTCGTGCTCCAGGGGTTATAGTTTAGTTGGCTTACCAAACCTTAACTGCCAAAGCACAGGAAGATGGGACAAACCAAGAATACCAACGTGTAGACCAAGATCTGGTATGTTGTGTTTATATCCTGTTAATATCAAAGTAAAAAAAGTGTTATAAGGACTGTCATTGGCCATTTCCATAGCCAAATGATCTTATTGAAGGTATGAACAACTCAGAATGGGGAAGAAGTTGCTTCTATTAATAACAGTCAATCTCCATGCACTATATTATAAATATTTTGTGAATCTAATGACAGTCGTTATAACACGGATTTTCTCCTTGATACGCGTTTTTATGCTTTTTTTCTTAAACCTTATATTTAACCCATTTTATCTAATATAGAGGTAAAAACACGAAGTTAAAATACTAATAAAATACTAACTATAAATGGATTTAAAATACTCAGGTTTAAAATACTAACATTGCACGCAGCTGACAACTGTCCCCGTAGAAACCTAGGCCTCGCGACACAGCGGGGACGTACGTGCCCACCTTCGTGCATCACTGATGCTCAGTGTGGGGAGGGAAATAAATGTCAATGTGACGGACCATGCGGAACCACTTGTTCCTCGCCTGGTGGGTGGCAAACATATATATTGTTTGTTTTTTTATATTTATAGAAAAAAAGACTTTTTATCTTTATTGTGTTTTTTATAATTACTATTTTATTACCTTTTTGTTTCAACTTTTAACTTGACTTTCTATTCGTTTATTTTGAATCTTTTTTTAATTTGTATAATTAAAAATTCTTAGAAATATTTTACTTTTCTTGAATCGATATTGTCTTCGATTTATAATACTAGTGAGGTCAGTTATTGACAAAATATACTCTATCATATACATTGCTAGCATATAGATGGACTTAATTATTCTTCTGTGCTAATTTAGTAACATTTGATATAGTTAGTTTTGATTCATTTTAACCCCTTGCCCTCAATGTGAGTTTACCATGTGTTGGCCAGCCAAGCTTTTTAACTCGCACTCTTTGTTCATGGCGTGTTTTATTAATATTGGATTCAATGATGATTGAGGGTTCAATTCTTTTTGTTTTTGTATATATTTTGATCTTTGCTGTCTTTTTGAAGCGATAAAACTATCCTATATTTGTTTGTTCCAGATACTACGTGTTCCCCTGATATTTCCACGGAGGTTTCACCCCACCGTGTGGTGAGGTGTACAAGCGGGAACAGGGTTGGTTCAAAATGTAAATTTACGTGTTCGTTCGGTTACAAACTGGTTGGGTTTCCCAACTTTAACTGCCAGAGTACGGGAACATGGGACAAGACAAGAGCCCCAACGTGCAGAGCTACCTGTGAGTTATCTATTTATAAATGTCTTTTTTAAAAGAAATATTTTTTGAAGCACAGCATAACATAAGTTTAAAACAAATCTTTATTAATCTATGTTTAAAATATTGCTTAAATTAAAAAAGTTACCAATTCTTTAAATGCCATTGTCCCGCCAAGCGAGTTACATACGCGGTAACCTGTAAGCGGGCACAAGGATTATGAAACATAACACCTCTTTTTATAATGAATGTCATTGCCCTTGCCACTCAAGGTATATGTTACATCCACCACTAACCAATAACCTTCCACCCTCAGCATCCACACAATGCAGAAGAAGTCGTGCCAACCATGATAGATGTTGTGGGAGGACATCCTATTCATCAAAGTCACTTATATGTTGTGAAGGAAGGTTAAGGTAAGATTTGCTTGGGTGAAGTTGAAACCAATTATTATTTAAAACTTCGTTCAATTTAGATTTTGTTTTGGTTAGAATTAAACTCAATTAGAAACTTTTTTAATTTATTTTTGGTTTGTTCATGTTGTACTCTAGTAACCCGAATTGTTGGTATTTATTTATATGTCCTTTCTGTTGTACAATACTGTGCTTTTATTTTCTTATTAATTTTTATTTAGTTTTAACTTTATTTTGTTTATTTTTTTTATTTTTTAAACTTTATATTTGCTGATTTTCTATTTGTTAAAATTTTGTTTTATTTTTAATTTAATTATTCTTTCTCATCCTTTCCCACCAGGAGACGAACCCGTCAAACCACGGCTTGCTGTGGAAGTTCAAGTTACCGACCCATCACCCATTCATGTTGTAACAATAGGACTTATGCGGTAACTATTGTTATAAATTTAGTCTGTTTAAATTTTTTTTCTTAAGAGCAGAATGTGATCTGGAAAATATATTCATTTTTTAAACATAATGTTTGCTTTTTGTGAAATTTTACATAAAACATTACAATAAGTCAAATCACAATAAGTCAAATCAGACACAACTTACAATTTTTGTTTTTTTCTCCAAAACATTTGTTCTGTTTTTAAATGATTTCTTGTTCTAGTTGTAACTTAATATAAGTTACTTATGTTGGGAAAATAATAATGTTTGCTTTTTGGTCCAGCAGCCCCCTTTTTTAATTGACACTCTTTGCCACACTTTTAATCCATAGCATGTTTCACCAACTGTTGATTTGCTGTTGATTCCCTCTTCGTTTTTCCAATAACATAATCTTCGCCATTGTTTTTGTTGTGTTCTTGGGTTTGTATTAAGACGCCAAATTGTAGAGTGAAACGCTGGAATAGCGAATGAAACGCTGGAATAGCGAATGAAAACTAAGGCGAGCACACACGTATATATAGGGCACTTAATTGCGACATGCGACACAAATAACTACACAGCAACACAATTAATAATGAATCACGCTGACTGCGGCACATTGCGCAGGGCAAATCACGTGACTAAGGCATGCAAGTGCGAACCACGCTGATTGCGCAGATCACGTGGCTACGGCATGCAAGTGCGAACCACGCTGATTGCGCAGATCACGTGGCTACGGCATGCAAGTGCGAACCACGCTGATTGCGGCACATTGCGCAGATCACGTGGCTACGGCATGCAATTGCGCCTGTCGGGGGTGTGCCCGGAGGCGTGTCCACAACACCTCTTAACCGAAGATAAAATCTCTCGTGGGTAGTTCGTCGTTGTATTGTTCGGACTGTCTGGAACATGCAGTTCGGACTGTCTGGAACATGCACTTCTCGAGACGGAGCCTGCAGAAAATGCTCTTCTTCCACCGGTTGTAAATCATCGTCGGAGCCGTATCGAACGCGTAGTTGGTCGATGTGACGGCGCCAGATTGGACCTCGGGGAAAAACTTGTTTCAGGAACCCAGCGACCCTCGGTTTTCGCTCGGGACCAGGTATAACGCATAACCTGGATCTCCAACTTTAAATTGAGGTGGTATCCTTTGAATCGGCTTCGTTTGGCTACCTTGCATCACGTGTGCTGGTGAAGGCAACAGAGTATCAATTTTTGTTCGGAGTTGTCTGCCGTTTAGAAGTTCACTCGGTGAAAATCCAGTAGCGTTGGGAATACGCCTGTATTGAAGGAGAAACTCTTGATAATGCGTCTGCAAGGGGGTTTGGGAGACTTCATTGACCAATCTCTCCGCAGCGCCATTTGTTGCAGGGAAATGTGGTGCTCCCGTCAAGTGAACAATGCCCCTCTGTGCTCGGGAGACTTCATTGACCAATCTCTCCGCAGCGCCATTTGTTGCAGGAAATGTGGTGCTCCCGTCAAGTGAACGATGCCCCTCTGTGCTCGGGAGACTTCATTGACCAATCTCTCCGCAGCGCCATTTGTTGCAGGGAAATGTGGTGCTCCCGTCAAGTGAACGATGCCTGCTCGGGAGTCTTCATTGACCAATCTCTCCGCAGCGCCATTTGTTGCAGGGAAATGTGGTGCTCCCGTCAAGTGAACGATGCCTGCTCGGGAGTCTTCATTGACCAATCTCTCCGCAGCGCCATTTGTTGCAGGGAAATGTGGTGCTCCCGTCAAGTGAACGATGCTCCTCTGTGCTGAAACTCAGCAGGCATAAAAGCCTGAGCATTGTCCAAAACAATAGTGTGTGGGTAGCCGAAATGCTCGAATCAGTATGTCGAATCGGTGGGTTGAACTTGCGTAACGCTTCGACTGGTAATTGCACAAACTGTAAGTGACTTGTGCACTTTCCTCCTCGTCAAAGTCTGCATCATCCCCAACCGGTAATGTTCAATCTTGTATTGATAAAATTTCTTCAGCGCGAAGATTATAGAAATAGCCTCTTTCTGGACTTGGCTGTAGTTGCGCTGGCTGGTTGTCAGTCATTTTGACACTTTGATAATTGGCCTCCCGGCCTCCGCGTCAGTCATTTTGACACGTTGATAATTTGAGAAGTTTGCCTCTCGCTCGCGTCGTCATTTTGACACGTTGATATTTAGCCGGCCTCTCGGCCTCTTCGTTCTTGCCCAAATTCCAGGTGATGGATGAACTCAAAGGCAGCAGTACATCATGACACCTTTGTTGTTGTTTCAACCGTTCTGGAATCGGCTTCGTAACTTGTTCCATCTTTAGGCAAACTGAAATGTCTTCAATACCAAACTGCGTATACCTCGTTCAGTTGGTTGAAATCCCATCTTTAGGCAAACTTGAATATCTTCAATACCAAACTGCGTGTTCCTCGGTCAGTTGGTTGAAGATCCCATCCTTAGGCAAACTTGAATATCTTCAATACCAAACTGCGTGTTCCTCGGTCAGTTGGTTGAAGATCCCATCCTCGTCGCCAATAACTCTGTTGTGTTCTTGGGTTTGTATTAAGACGCCAAATTGTAGAGTGAAACGCTGGAATAGCGAATGAAACGCTGGAATAGCGAATGAAAACTAAGGCGAGCACACACGTATATATAGGGCACTTAATTGCGACATGCGACACAAATAACTACACAGCAACACAATTAATAATGAATCACGCTGACTGCGGCACATTGCGCAGGGCAAATCACGTGACTAAGGCATGCAAGTGCGAACCACGCTGATTGCGCAGATCACGTGGCTACGGCATGCAAGTGCGAACCACGCTGATTGCGCAGATCACGTGGCTACGGCATGCAAGTGCGAACCACGCTGATTGCGGCACATTGCGCAGATCACGTGGCTACGGCATGCAATTGCGCCTGTCGGGGGTGTGCCCGGAGGCGTGTCCACAACAGTTTTTGAAGAGATAAATATAATTTACGTTGTGTTTTTACTCAGAAAACTCAGCAAGGTTGTTGTGATGGAACAATCTATAATTTGTTCAATCAAGAATGCTCCAATAATCAAGTTTCAACTGTTGCTAATGTGGAGGAGGAAGAGGAGGAAGGAGAAGGAGGAATGGGAGCATCAAGTACAGTACAAACTAATGAGGAGGAAGAGGAGGAGGAGGAGGTAGAGTGAGAAAGAGGAGTGATGATTGGGAGAAAGGACGATATGAGAAAAACATTGAAATCAGTTTTTGTATTTTTATTTTTTGTTTATAATTTTATAAAACGAATGTTGCAATTTTGTAAAATATTTGATGCTTCACGTTTGATTCATGTTTGGTTATTATGTTTTGAATGTAAAAATGTGTTTTCAGTTGGGCCAAGGTGAAATCTTGACTTTTTGTATTAAAATTCATTGAAGCAACTGCTAAAATAAATCAGTTGCAAAACTAAGGTCCAAATTATGAGATTTTGTTACTTTATATAGTGGAGTAGGGGAAGATGGGACACCTTTTCATTCTATTTTCTAATTCCAAGTGGTAGTAAACAAACAACATTCAAAGAATCATAAAACCGTATCTTAACAACTCCAATGGACTGTTGTTAATTGTTTAAAACACGATCAGGATATTTGGATATTATGTGCTAAAGGTGTCCCATCTTACCCCATTCTTCTATAAGTGATATTGACTGATATTACAATACTGCATGAATGTCAGTAAAATATGCTACATTCAAGTAATACATTTTTAAAAATAAAGTTTATTGCAATCTAGATTTATAGTGTCTTCGAAACGCGAAAACGCCTTTTTCATAAACTCCAAATGTTGTTGAGATCAAGAATAGTTTTTCGGCTTGTACCGAATCTGTATATTGGTTGTTTTATACTTGTCAACAAGTCTGCAGTGTCAGCACCGCAACCATACATGGTAATGTTGGTACATGATAACAGACGGGAGAGGCACGAGTTGGCAAAGCTGAAATCACGAGACACGGATCTTAAATACAACGTCAAAAACGCTACGTCGATATCGAAACGTCACCAGGCACCAGCACAAGTCATCTACCGCATAGCGCACGAGAAAGGCCATGAAGTGTATAAATATAAGATGCAGTCATATTTGCTAAGTAATTTCATTAGCAATTTGACCAAATAGCGTTGATATGCAAAGTTTTAGTATTTACGGTAAGTACTAATATAGCGGGCAGCACTGTTTGTTTACATTTTGCCGGGGAATCCCGGTATTTCGCTTTGATTGCAAGTTGCTATTGCAGTATGGTTACTTCATTACTTGAATGAATGAATGTAACTTGTTTTATTCTCGCGCGGCCAAAATCGATATTTGTTATAACAAGGTCGGATGTTCTGTTTTGTACACTTCGTGCCAGCTTTCGAGTTGCCACAATTGTAACTTTTTTTGTTTGTTTTTGTTTAACTGGCCTATTAAACAACCCTTTAGTGACCATTGGGTTGGAGCAACTGTCGTTAAGTGTCTTGCCCAAGGACACCATAATGATAGCAGCGATGAGCCTTGAATCTATAACCTTTGGGTTAAAGGCAGGCGCGCTAACCAACTGTGCCGTCACTGCCATGGTGCTGGAACTTCATGTTGTTTTTGCTTTTTAAAC
Organism: Ciona robusta; assembly: GCF_009617815.1. NCBI lineage: Eukaryota > Metazoa > Chordata > Ascidiacea > Phlebobranchia > Cionidae > Ciona > Ciona robusta. Next base: position 1,440,971 of record NC_143245.1, on the reverse strand, counting down.
CAGTTGTCTTCACTTTAGACATTATATTATACTTATCTATTTTAAAGTACTGCATTTTCAAAGATCTATTTAGGTTTTTTTTTTAAATGGTTGAGCAGGAGTTGAATGAAATCGAACTCAAAGAGTTTGCTAATTCATGCTCGTCTGCTTCTATAGCAATGAGTCTGTTATACGAAACACCTGTGTCTTTTTATATCGGCGACCTACGAAGTTTGAAACCTAAGGACGATAGCAAGCAAGTGTTTTTTCATAAATCACACCCGATTTCTGCCGCTGAAATATTTGGTGTTGTAACTTCTGTAAAACAGAAAGAAGATCATGTTATATTAGAAGTAGCCGACGGGACGGGAAATATTCAATGCTTTTGCCCACATCGTGAAGATACTTTTCAACCTGTAGACAGAATAGTTCTCAGTAATATCTCCAAAGCATTAAAGGAAAGAATATCCAAAGTATCCATCACGCACACTGTAAAAGTCGGCGATTTTCTGCGAGTTCGAGGCTCTGTAAAACATGGCTTATGGGAGAATGTAATATATTTATCCAAATGTACTCTAGGGTTCGTTAAAAACTATGATATTCAAAGAACTTGGAAAACTTTAACAGACGAGAAAAGTGTTTTGTATAAAATATATAACCAATAGCAAACCGTGATAAGGTTTAAGATGAATTACTGTTTACTTATTTACCATGATTTACAGCTAACTCGTCTAATGAAGTAACAAATTTAGTTTATAATATTTGTTTTCTGATTATTTTTTCCGTCTTCTAATATTTACAACATATATATTAACAAACAGTTACTCAAGATAAGCTTAATGTTTCAAATTTTTTTACATTTCTTCTGCTGTTGCATTTTTAAGTCCTTGTTGTTATTTTAAAACTCACTGTAAGTGTAAACTATCTGCCATATTTGTGCAAGGTATGACTAAAGTTTCCTAGTTTGTGATATTCACATTTATATTCTATACCAGCGAGGTTCTAGGTGTTAAGGGTTTACAGCTGTTAAAATATTCCTGATATTTCCACCAGCCATGATTACTCCTCTTGATATTTTATCGTTGGAAACTTGGATTTTAATCCTGACTTCATTCATTCTTATCAGGTTTGGAAAGTTTGTTAATAGACTGGTTCGTATTGAATATTTTAAGACATTGGTATTAAAAATAGTTTAGACTCCCAATATATTGTACGAATGTTACGTTTATTTTAATATTCATATCCTTGGTTGGCTTTTGACATTTTTGGCAGAAACAATAAGAATAAGCATAATATATCAGGTTATCACCTGACATTTTTACAGTAACATCTATATTCTATATAATACAAATTTTATTCCTTTTTTGTAATTTCCTGTATAAAAGTATTACATTGTTTTGATCGCAATAAACTAAATGCATTGAAGCCCTTTTCGCCCACCTTCGGGAAAGTGACTGGCTTCTACATCTGGTGAGGCCCATGCAGTAGCACCCTGGGTTTTGGGTATAATGGCCCAACTCTGACCTAACTCCCAGTTCCCATAATGTGTCACACTGCAGGACCTCACCCACTTATATAGAAACTGATTGTTTTTTATTTCTATCCTCAGATCATACATCCATAAAAAATGGCAAGTGTTAAAGGACCTTAATATTATTCCTCATAACCAACCTACTATACTTGGGTTGGGCAACTTGGGCAAATTCTTGAAGGACTCAGATGCAGTGAGTTCTTATTATTTCATTAAAGGTAGAATTAAGACACATATTGTTGTTGTTTAAATTTAACTTTAATTTAACACAAGGTATTTTTGAAGACAAACAGAAGTTTGGCAAAATTTCTGGGTAAGAAAATTATTCTATTCTATATTTTTATTTTACATTCTGGTGCAATGGTTCTTAAATAGTTGCTGTGTCTGAACAATATTTACATCAAACAATAAAAAACATTTTAGTACTTTGGTTTGATTTATCCATTTTTTACATTTTATTTTTTTGATATTTTTTATTTTTGTGACAATGGTAAAATCAAGCTGCTTCCTAATATAGAAATGCCTCTATATTTGGATGCCAATATTAAACTTTTGTTTGCCAATGTTAAATATTTGTTTGCCAGGTTTAAACAAGCCTTTGTAGAATTGGCTGATGCAACGTGCAATTCTCATCTGCCATGACAGGTGACATTCATAATAGTTTGTGGTTTAATTGCTGTGACATTATAAGCAAGCAAAGAGTTAAGAGAATCTTTTGTTCTCATATGTTGTTGGGAAGAAAGTTACACGTTAACCTTTAGGTAAACATGCAGTAAACTAGAGATTGGCCAAATTTGGGAAGAAAGGATAATTTAGAGTTTAGACTTTGCTTGTCGTGTTCCGGTGCCATCCTGTTAATGTAATGAGCAAACAACACAAGCTTAGCAAACTAAGACAATATTTATTCTCCTTACAATGCTGGGTTCTAAACCAAGCATTGGGAACTATAAGTTAATTCAGATAACAAAGCAATTCAATTTATTGCAATCTTGGTTAAAATCAGAATCTTTAAACTGTTTTGGTCAAGCTAAATGACGTTGCAGATGAAAATTAACATGTTAAATGACCCCTTACACATTCCAGGGTGAGCTTACATATGAAACTGTACAAAGATTGAAACATTTGACGCAATGTTTGAATGAATCTTTACGTCAATATGTTCCAGTACCATGGTGGGTGCAAAGTTTAATAACATAGTAAACCGTTATTTAATTCCGGACATTTTTAATATTTATATAAATTTTGTGTTTATTTTAAAAAAGTACATAAAATTAGGTTTTTGTTTTCTATTGTAGTATTTTTTTGCCAAGCCCAAAAACATTTTACCTTATATGGTAATAATAAAATTATAACAACTAGGTTTATATAAGATCTCTTTGGAATATTAAGGCGTAATTTCGCATTTTTATTTCATTATTATATGTACAACTGTGGCATAAGCAGGAATGAGGTGTATGAAACAGAACATCTATGTTATAATGACTGTCGTTACCCCGCCATTTTAGGATAAACAAATTACATTCAATCATTCAATCAAATACTAACAATTAACACTACTGATAAGTGATTTAATAATAAATGTGATTGGCCAATAAATAAGTTTCATTTACCTAAATATCACCTTTCAACAGAAACTAGATATTGTGAGCGTGACATTACAATAAATGGGGTGACCATTCCTAAAGGAACAAGCATAGACATCCCGGTGTATGGGATGGGAAGAGATGAAGAGTTTTGGAAAGATCCTCTTGTGTTTAAACTAGAAAGCTTTTTTGACTGGACCTTAAATTCAGTTGTCTGGCCCCATAGTAGGTGATATGGCTCTATCCCAGAGGATATGGGTACAAGGCTCGATGCTGCTACCAGTGTGGGCATGTTTTTCCTTGTTAAAAATTCCTAACGGGAATTGCATGCAAGGAGTATGAAACAGAACTCCGGTGTTATAACAACTGTTGTTGCCTTGCCCAGTGAGGATAAAAGAATACGTTTTTTTATTAATTCATTGCCTTAAATGGCTTAAAAAGCTTACGGATCCCAAAGTTAAAACCTTTTTGGGAAATGGCTGCTAGCCTGCTACATCCCTTTAACTGTAAGATGAAAAATGTTTTGTTTGTACAGAATGTTGGACATGAATGAGATTGATCCAATGATATTCCAACCATTTGGTGCTGGTCCACGTAACTGTATTGGAATGAGATTTGCACTTCTTGAAATTAAAATCACTTTCGCAAAACTTCTGCAGAAATTTTATCTCGATGTTTGTGAAGATACCCCTGTGAGCGAAAAATCTATTTTAAAGTTAACTTTTGTATATGTAAATCATCTTTTAGCAAGTCATCTGGTATAAAACAAAGTGTATTTCCGACGTTTCGTCCGCCTTTTGGCAGGACTTTATCAAGGAATTAGGTTATTTACTTATGCCTGGTAGCAGAAGTAACAGAAGACTTTCGAATATCATGGTTTTGTGTCAAAGCAGACAGAACAGAATAATAATAGACAGCAAATGATATTGCTGCTTTAAGAGTTAGGTTTAAGTAATTGTGCTTTCAGTTTATATAATTAGAAATCCATTAAAACTAAATTTATGAAAAACAAGTTGTTTAAATAAACATTTTTTTGTGAAGTTTTTAGCATTATCCTAAATTGTTTCATTAAATAATTGGAATTTATCTTCAACAGGCCTCTCCATTGGACGTGACGTTCAAAATGAGCATGAAACCAAAAGATCAAATATTCCTTAAAGTTACTAAAATAAACGAGTAAAAAGTGGTGTCTTTTAAACCTTGGTCTTGACCATATTGTCATATAGCATGATAATTGAAACCATTTGGTTTGTATACTTTAACCAGTTAAATAATGTCCTTTAAACTATTAAGGAATATTTAAATAAATTGTCCGGTGGTTTTGTTAAAGTTTTGATTTTTCTTTAATTCTGTTGATATAATTTTGATAAAGATCATTTTACATTTTTGGTTACTTTCTACCATGTTGATAACCCATAAATTCATAATTTCCTTTATAATGTAAAATACTGTTTGCTTTATAAATATACATTACTTCTATTTTATGCCATGCGTACTAGATTAAATGCAATTTCTACCAAATATATCTAAAAGATCAGTATTTTCTAACAGTTTTCCTTAAAGCTTTCTTCTTTACAATGTATTGTTTGGTGTTGAGACAGAATGGCTCTTAAAAATTAAAATTAAAATGATAAAAATAGAATTACTAATGTAGCAGTAAATTTTATTGTGATACTATAGACTATTTCTTATATTTAAAATATTTAACGAATGAGAATCTGTGTTATATATGATAATGTGTATGCTATAATGCATTTTAAACTAATGTTAGTTGTTGCAGGTTAACATTATTAGGTTAGATAAAAACTGTTTTGAAAAAGAAACTTTACATTCTGCACAAGAAAACTGAGTTTTAAAGCCAACAACATTAATCTGTAAAAGGTAATGTTATAACTCTGCTCTAATTTCGATAATTTGCTGAAATTGGTTAATTAGAACTCATTGTGAGCTCAAGGGAAAAAGGTTGGGCAGCCATGTGCTTATAGTGGGGGTAAAAATTTACATAAAGAATATGTTTTGTAAAACTTTTGCAGGTTATTAAAGTAAAAGAGATGTTATTCTTAATATTTGTATTTAAAAAATATAAATATAAGTTTATTTTCAAAGAATTTTTTACAAGCTGTGTCACTATATCCTGTTACTTCTGCTACCAGGCATAATGTAAATAACCTTTTAATGGCTCATCTGGTATGAAAAACAGTGTATTTCTACATTTGGTCTACAATGTGTAAATGATGTGTGTAAGGTGACATTCATAATGTTTTGTGGTGTAATTGTTTTATCCTTATAAGGCAAGCAAACAGTAAAGAGAATCCAGCGTTCACATGTGTTGTTAAGAAGTAGGTTACACGTTAACTTTTAGGTAAACACGCAGCAAACTACAGATTGGCCAAATTTGGGAAGAAAAGGATGAATTAGACTTTGCTTGTTGGGTTAGAATAAGTTTTTCTTGTGCCAGTATTCTTATATAAGTTGAGCTTTTATTGCAGCATTATAGTATTCTAGTCTCGTGCATAGTCGTGCAGCATCAAGATTCATTAAAGCCCAACAAGCAATGTCAGGATATGACAGACCTCAGTCATAAGTAGACTGATATTACTATGAATGTAGAGCTGTAGTCATATCACAGTGTATAGACTCTTATATGGTGTAAACAAAATATATCAACATTATTACTAATACTACTTACTGGAAAATACTCAAGTTTTGCATATTTTTTGCTGTAACAAACTTATTTGTTTTAAACATATTTATATATATTAAACTGTAACTTGATAGATTTTCTGTGTGTTACTGTTAGCATAGGTCTTATAAAAACTTATATATAACTGTTGGGTTTAAAAGCAACATATTTAAATGCCTTTTCATTGTTAGTTCTATACTGGTAAATACACTTTTAATTTAGTTTTCCTATTAATTTTTACTCTTATTACAACTAAAACAGTTTTTAAGATAAATTTATGCTGTATCTCAATCTGTATGTTCTTCAAAATAAATAAGTTGTAGCATACACAGATCACTAAAGTAATGAATTTAAATTTCAGATCTGCACCAAATATATGAAGCAAGTTTGCAAGATTGTTTAAGAGATATTTCCACCAGCCATGATTACTCCTCTTGATATTTTATCGTTGGAAACTTGGATTTTAATCCTGACTTCATTCATTCTTATCAGGTTTGGAAAGTTTGGTATTTTATAATAAATATATGGGTTTTGCGAGGCTGCCTGTAACCCAGAGGTTTGGGGTTAGAGCCTCGATGGAGCCACCATTGTGACCACTGGGTTAAAGCAACTGTGTTAACTGTCTTGCTCAAAGGAACTCATCTATGTATTCACGAGATCTATGTTTTACACTAGTATTTAAAATAAATATATTTAATCAAAACGTTTTTATTTTGTTTGGTGTGTATATATATATATTATATATTTTTTTTTCTTTTTTTTAAGTACCATTCTTTTTTCTATTGAGCTTGTAGTAAAATTCCATGTTTTCTAAAATAACTTCACTACTTTATATTGTTTGATGGCCATTAATGGCAACAAGTAAATGCAAATAGAATAAGTATGTTAAGGGTTAGTGGTTAATAGGCTGTAGGATATAGGTTAGACTTAGAACATCTGGTTTATTGATTGGCAATTTCAGCTTTAAATCAACATGAATGAAACCCAGTTATATTTTTATAAAAACTCACTTGAATTTTTATATTAGATAGATTATACACCTGCAAAAAGTGTCTGTACCAAATGTGCTTATCATCGGCCCATATTCACTGCTGATTGACAAGTTATCATTTTCTTGGATTATACATCCACAAAAAGTGTCTATATCTGATCTCCTTGTTTTCACATACCTCCCATTTATTGTCTGGTAGATTGACAAAATATCATTTTCTTAGATTATACATCCACAAAAAGTGTCTATATCTGATCTCCTTATTTTCACATACCTTCCATATATTGTCTGCTGATTGACAAAATATCATTTTCTTAGAATATATATCCACAAAAAGTGTCTATATCTGATCTCCTTATTTTCACATACCTTCCATATATTGTCTGCTGATTGACAAAATATCTTTTTCTTAGATTATACATCCACAAAAAGTGTCTATATCCGATCTCCTTATTTTCACATACCTTCCATATATTGTCTGGTAGATTGACAAAATATCATTTTCTTAGATTATACATCCACAAAAAGTGTCTATATCCGATCTCCTTATTTTCACATACCTTCCATATATTGTCTGGTAGATTGACAAAATATCATTTTCTTAGATTATACATCCACAAAAAGTGTCTATATCCGATCTCCTTATTTTCACATACCTTCCATATATTGTCTGGTAGATTGACAAAATATCATTTTCTTAGAATATATATCCACAAAAAGTGTCTATATCTGATCTCCTTATTTTCACATACCTTCCATATATTGTCTGCTGATTGACAAAATATCATTTTCTTAGAATATACATCCACAAAAAGTGTCTATATCTGATCTCCTTATTTTCACATACCTCCCATATATTGTCTGCTGATTGACAAAATATCATTTTCTTAGATTATACATCCAAAAGAAATGGCAACTCTTAAAAAACATAAATATTCCCCATGACCCCCCTACTATACTCGGGGTAGGAAATATGATGGGTATTATAAAGGACCCCAACCAGGTAAGTGGTAATATTACTCTTAATATTATATCAAATATTATATATCATATCTATTATCTACAGTATGTTATTGTGTATCATATCTAATATTATATAACATATAGTAGGGTGGGGGAAGATGGGACACCTTTAATACATAATATCCAAATAGCCTGATCAGGTTTTAAACAATTAACAACGATCTGTGGAAGTCGTGAGGATACGGTTTTATAATTAATTAAATGTTCTTTATTTACTACCAAATGGAAAGAGAAAACTAAACGAAAAGGTGCCCCATCTTCCCCCACCCTACTATATTTATAGTAAGTTATGAAACAACATATCTGCAGTATCTTTGTTCCCCCATAAAACTTAACCAATTCCCCTTTTTCTATATTATTATTATGTAAGAGTAAGGTCCTACAGCGAGGCACACCATCGGACCTGAGATTTAGTGCCAGAATTGGCCCATTACCAAAACTCTATCACATTTAACTTACCGATTAAGTTTAAAATTCAATTCTTGGGAAGGTCACACCGGATAACAAGATCTCTTGCTCCAATGCATGTAATATTGGAAATGACACTCTGGCACACAAACTCAGCTTATATAGGAACACAAAATCACTCAAGCATAACATTGAACATAGAGATTGTGAAAACATTAATATTAAAATAATTGTTTGTACAATGGTGATACTTTAAGGAGTTAACATAGAGGTCATGATAAAAATAAGAATCCTGTTAAGGTACATAATAAATATCTTATAAAACAAAACATTAACACCCTGTATAAAGTTAACTCACTATGAGTTAAGTTTTACACAACACAAAATGAATAATTAGTTTTCCTTGCTGCTGTATCGTCTTAATCATCCTGGTACATTCGTTTCATTAAACTTTATTCCAGATGTTCCTGTCTTATTTCAAAATGAAGAAAAAATACGGTTTAGTTTATGGGTGAGAAATGTTTATATTACTAAAACATTAAGAGCATAATTTCTTTCTAATAAATATGCGAATAATTGAATGTTACTTATTATTTATTCTCTTGTGTCAGGGCACTGACAGACCTTATAACACGGGTGTTGTGTTTCATACACTTGGTGCCCACTTATTAGTTGTATGTAACTTTGTGGGTATTTGTTTTTATTCTAATAAAGGTAAAGATTTGGACAGCTCATTATTGAGTCTTACTGTTAGTTATAATTTCCTATATATTTTCCACAGCGCATACAGTTGGCTTACACCCTCCATAACGATAGCTGATCCAGAAATTTTGAAACAAATCTTTATTAAAGAGTTTTCTACATTCCCCGACAGGCAGGTGAGATATAATGAGTGAATGTTACTTTTACTTATGTAACTAAATTAAATATTTTTGCTGTTAGTCATATTATACTAGTATTTGGGCTCTTTCGGCAATAAGCTAACCAACGTTTAGATGTCTTATTCAGGTTGTCTTTATCAGGGTGATTGATGGTCATTACTATGATTTCACCCTGATGAAGACAACCTGCGTATGACGTCAAAGCGTCATTCTTAATTTTTGCCGAAAGAACCAAAAAACACTATATTATATGAATATAATTGACAAGTGCACTTTAGTTAAGATAATGAAATCAACCGCTCAGTTGCGTTACTTATAGCAACTGATTCAAAAAGATATAAATACTTTTTCTGGCTAGTTGTGTTTTTGTATGGGACATTTTTAAACTTTATTTCCACATACATAATCTTCTTTTATGTTTCATTTAAATGTTATTTCAATGTTGGTGATTTTTCTTTTTTATTTCAAACTTTGCTTATAACAGAAAGCTCTGCTTGATGTTAATGGTAAAGAAATGAACACTGCGTTGACAAGTGTAACTGGAAGTCAATGGAAAAGAATAAGGCAAGTGACTTTATAAATAAATAGCAATTTTTTTTTAATTTTTCACATATAATAGGGAAAAATTTTGTCATTTCTAATAAAAGTTGTTATTTTTTATTTGAAGAAAAAAATTGTTTTAAACAGAGTCTCTATATGTAAAATAGAATTTTCATCTCAAGCTTCTCAGTTTATTAACTTTGGTTTATTACCTTAAACCATCTTTAATGATGTAAGTTAAAAAGGAGGTGTTTTGTTTGTATTAAAACTAAGCAGAAAATCCTTGTTTTATGCCTCTAAAAAATTAAATTTCCGAGAATATTTTAGTTTATTAAATTAACTCTATTTTGGAGAAATCTAAGTTGTGTATCTCCAGGAACACCCTCTCTCCCACATTCTCATCATCAAAGTTGAAAGAAATGTTTGGTATAGTTGAAGATTGTGCCGATAGTTTTGTTCAAAACATTGGAACCGTAAACTCAGATGGTGACGGAAGATTTGACGTTTCATTGTGAGTTAAACAGTTTATTGGTCATTGAATTCTTATGCATAGTTGATAGCTTAGTTTATTTTCAGAGTGAAAAAAATTAAAAAACTACAAAGTTGCATATAAGGTAGCTTGTAAGTGGGCACTTATAGTTTGGAAAGCCCTGGTTTAAAAAAAATCTGTTGATTAAATAAATTATATTATATTACTGATCAGTTAATCATTTTGTATTAAATATAGGAATACAACTAATGGTTGATTCCAATATTTAGACTTACAACAAAAAATACAAGGTAACTAGTAAGGAGGCAGGAGAATAAAAGCAATATGACTAAATTAAAGCTGCCCTGGTCTGCCACGATACATACCCTAACTTATCTTCTCAGCCACGCCTGCCTCTTGCCTACGGGTTATGGGTTCAAGGCTCATAACTGCTAGTGGGTGTGGTGTGTCACTGGGCAAGACACTTAATGACAATTGCTTCAGCTAATTGGTCCTTATGGATTCTCTGAATTGTCAGTTGTACATTACAACAAAAATCCCCAAAAATATTAATCAAATCACACACAAATTAAATAAATACATGATAACTTATTTTAGGTACAGAGTATATTGAAAAGAACACCAGTGTTATAATAACTGTTTTTCCCCACCATGTAAGAATGGCTAAGTTACATTTATTTATAAACATAAATAATTAATACAACACTTTTCAGAGCATTTGGACGACTAACGTTGGATGGGATTTGTTCTTCAGCATTCGGTGTCAAAGTTGACTCCCAGGTATTCTTGCCACAATATATTCCATGTGTTAAACTCATAATAGAAAATGTGGGAATATCATTTTGCAAATGTTCTTGCTGAAATGGCTACATTTAAAAAATATGTTTATTAACTTGTCTTCTATTTCTGTGACATAATTATGCTCATGAAGACAATAACTAAAATATGGTTGTATGGGTGTCTATTACATGTTACTATGTATATATTTTTACATGGAATTTAGTTCTCATACATTTTACATGCCATATATTGCTCTCTATCTAATTATTTAAATTTGCCAGGCCAGCGTATATGGGTTTATACACAGATTATTCCCCATTTATTTACAGGCAGCAAATAATGGTAAAGAGTCCCAAGTGGCAAAAATGGCTCGCGAGTTTCTTGCAATTGAAATATTTAAGAACCCGATGGTGTTTGTGTTTTGTAAGTATCAGCTGTATTGTAAGGGGTCGGCATTCTATATGGGCGAGGTCCTGATTGAAAACCTAGAATTTAGGCCAAATTTGACCCATTACCCTAACACCCAAACTGCTTTCATGTGGCTGAATGGTATGTGCTTCACATGCAACTTGGTAGGCCCAGTGTTCCTTCCAAGCATACAACGGAAGGACAAATATAGCCTGGCCATCTATTTGCTTAACAAGGGTTATTGGTATTTATTGCAATATCCCCACTTGTCTACCTTCTCCTTAAACTGGTGAGGTCCATGCAGTAGTACGGCGGGTGTTGGGGTAATGGGCCAATCGTGGCCTAAATCCTAGGACCCATGGCGTGCCACGCTGCAGGACCTCACCCACATAGAATAGAATAGAATCCCACTTGTATATACTTTGATTATTCACAAAACATGGAGGTTAACATCACAACCAAACGTTGGTATGTATGTGAAGAAACTTACCCACTACTCTAGGGTATCTTATGACAAAAATCAAATATGAAACTTTGTGCAAAAATTTTAGTTGAGTAGCTTGTTTTTTTACAAATCTGCCTTAATAATTATCATAGAATAAAAAACGCACGCTGTAATGGAAATACACCTTTTTTTCTACAGTGGTGTTTCCTTGGTTGGGAAAGGTTGCTAAATTGTTTGATTACTCCGTATTTCCCAAAAAATACATTATCTATTTTTCAAAACTTATTGATTCTGTTGTTGAAACTAAGAAGAAGAAAAAACAGGTAAGTTACTAATTTAAACAATCTCATTTTCTCCGCAATAAGTTAGTAATGTATTATATAATTATATTTAATATTATATTAGTTGAAAAAAATAAAAAGATGGAAATTCGAGTCAAAAAGATCTTATCATATTAATATTTATCTTTGTTATTGAATTTAAATAAATTTAAAAAAAATTATTAAAATTTTTACACTTGTTCATAATTAAAAAAAACAAACAAATAAAACGCATTACTTTATTTACCACAGAGAACAGACATCTTGCAAACAATGATTGATTCTCAAATAACAGAAGAAGATGTAAAGAATGGAGCAGTGAAAGGTTTGTATGTGAGAGTGTTACTAAGATATATTGCATACAGGAATATCTACATGCGCGGCAGACCAGCATTTACAGTATTCTGTTATATATAGTGGACAACAGTAAAAAAGTAAAGCATCAGTTGCAAAAAATGTTTCTCCCACCCCACTTTTTTTAATGTTAATTAAATTTTTGGAAATGCCGACACTAGTGTGCAGGTATTGACAGGGAAGGTAGTTTAGACGCTCAATTTTTTTATTGAAGTGTTTTGATTTAAAAAACGACTTATGGGTCCCTAAAACTCACACACTATGCCATTGAATAAATCAATCATTTTATGCCAATTTATTTAAGGGGTAGCGCAGACTTTTAATAACATTTTATCATGCAGGAGTTACAAGGACTGAAATGAAGGGAAATGCTCTTATCACTTTGATAGCAGCTTATGAAACAACATCTAACGCCATGGTGTTCCTTGCATATAACCTGGCTGTGTATAAAGATGCACAACACAAATGCAGGGAAGAGATTAAACAAGTCATTGCTGAACATGTGAGTTGGTTGCATATTCCTTTCTCATATCTATATACAGAAACTCCAGCATAATTGCTCCAACTCAGTGGTGCAAATTATCAATCATACTTAAAACATGTCCACAAAGTTACACACGTGAAAGCGGACATGGGCTAAAGGAACACTCGTGTTATAACAACTGTGGTTTTCCGGCCATGCGAACAAGTTACATTCATTCATAAAGCAACTTACATTCTTAAATTATTTAACTTTGTCATAACGACTGTTGTTTTCAGCTACTTGTATAAATGTTCCTAACATTGTAATGTTTATCATGATATCCATACAGGGTGGATTGACTTATGAAGCTGTGCAGGATTTGAAATATATGACTCAGTGTCTCAATGAATCTATGAGGCTTTATTCGCTTGTACCTGCGTGAGTGTAACTACAGATATTTATAAGTTTTACCCAACTACATGAAACATAGTTAAAATTTCTGTATACAGAGGATTTATAAAAAATGCCCTTTAAATTTAATTCGGGGTAAAATAATAGTGATTTTAATTGTGTTAGGGATATTGGGCCAACATGGGCATAAAACCCAAGTCCTATGGCTTGTCACAGCCAAGTACCTTACGCATATAGAGTAGAGTTTGATTATTTTAGACTTAAAAAGTTGGGATCTTTTATATAATTTATGTTTTATTTGGTACTCAGCTTTGGTATGTAGAATTAATTTGCTGTAAGAGCTTGTTTCAATTACAGCGTGATGTACTGTGGGGTAAAATGGGATATTTTACGTACACAATATTCAAATATCCTGATCGTGTTTTAACATCACCCAACCTTATTGTAAAGTCATGATGATAGGGTTTTATTATTCTTTAAATGGGACGAGAAAATAGAATAGAACATGTCCCATCTTACCCCAGTTCACTATACATGTAATAAACCGGTAAAATTTGTGCAAACCCATCTTTTTATTTAGAAATGGAAGATACTGTGTACGGGACATTACCATAAATGGGGTGACCATTCCTAAAGGGACACTCGTAAATATCCCAGTGTTTGGAATGGGAAGAGATGAAGAGTTTTGGAATGACCCTTTGACTTTTAACCCAGATAGGTAAGCGCTTCTATATGATGGTTAGGTGTTTCATATAAGCGCATGTAAAAAAAAGTTTTTTTAAAAATAAAAAATGTGGATTTTTGGTGCAAATCATGATTAGACAGTTTTAAGAAAATTTTTCACATTTATGGAAAATTAATCATTTATATAAAAGTGTTTTTTCCTCATTATTCAACGTTACTACTTTCCTGCAGTTGTGCTCTGTTCACCTTGTTTTGTTTGTACAGAATGTTGGACATGAATGAGATTGATCCAATGATATTTCAGCCATTCGGTGCTGGTCCACGTAACTGTATTGGAATGAGATTTGCACTTCTTGAAATTAAAATCACTTTCGCAAAACTTCTGCAGAAATTTTATCTCGATGTATGTGAAGATACCCCTGTGAGTGAAACTTATTATTTTAGCATTGTGAGCCTTTTTTCAGAAACAACATATTGCCATATCTTTGACACCCCCCACCTTTCGTTCAGGAGAGCATACTTAGTCAGATAGGAAATGATGTAATGGTCAAACTCTGGCATAAATCTCAGGTCCCATGGTGTCTTGTTGTTGGGCCTCACCCTATTGGAACAACAAAACATAATGTTTAGTTCTAGCTCATTGAAAAGTTCCTTATTGCTATCTGTTATATGGGTAAGGGGCCGACATCGAGGCATGCCATGGGACCTAGGATTTAGACCAGAGTTGGCTTATTACCCAAATATGTTATGTCTTTTACCTCCTTTTTTATGTAATTTATAAAAAAGATATTTTTTTAGCAAAAATAACAAAACACATTGTTTCAGGCACCCCCTTTAGAAGTTACTTTCAAATCTGGAATGAGACCAAAAGAAATGATTCATTTGAAAGTTACAGCAGTAGAATAACTTGCACTTAATGGTGTCATTACTGTTGTATTATCTTGTAATCGCATATGTAGCTTTATAGCTTTGTAGATTATTTGTGGTGATTATATTTTATAATCCCAGCATATTTTACCCATCATTTGGCCGATAATTCTCTCTTTGTTGTTTTAATTCATATGATCTTTGCAATTGAGCAATAAATAAAATCATGTAATGACATGCATAAGATAAATAAGAAGTCATTAGTTTGATAAATCCTTGTCACTCCTAAATTTTATATTTTAGCTGTGAATTCATGACCAGTTTAGCTTCCCTGCATTTGACCTATGGGTTATTCTGTATATCTATAAAAATTAACTTTGTTTGGTGACATTTTATTTGTTTTTTTAAACTGCTATATATTCTTTAGTATTGCATTTGAAAAAGTACATTTTGTTATTTTAACATTTTACTAAAATGCTTTTGGAAAAAATTCTTCCATTCTTATGTGTTTGGGAAAAATTTTGTGTTTATTAGTTTAAAATCTGCAATAAATGTCAATTTTAACCCGAATATTACTTTCAAGGTGCCAGGTGTTAAGGGTTTATAGCTGTTAAAATATTCCTGATATTTCCACCAGCCATGATTACTCCTCTTGATATTTTATCGTTGGAAACTTGGATTTTAATCCTGACTTCATTCATTCTTATCAGGTTTGGAAAGTTTGGTATTTTATAATAAATATATGGGTTTTGCGAGGCTGCCTGTAACCCAGGGGTTTGGGGTTAAAGCCCCGATACAGCCACCATTGTGACCACTGGGTTAAAGCAACTGTGTTAACTGTCTTGCTCAAAGGAACTCATCTATTTATTCACGATATCTATGTTTTACACTAGACGCAATCTTGTAGATTGACAAAATATTATTTTGATAGATTATACATCCATAAGAAATGGCAAGTGTTAAAGAACTTAAACATTCCACATGACCAACCTACTATACTTGGCATTGGAAATTTGATGGATTTCATTAAAAACCCTGAGTTTGTAAGTTAACCATATTTCTCTGTACCTGCATAGGCATAATGTTAGGGGTTGGTGAATAACATCTTATATTTTAGCACTTTAGTTTTAAGCCTAAAAAAACTTTCCCCAGCTGTTAGGTGTCTGTACAAAGAAGCAGAGCCAAAGTATATTGCATTCACCACATTAATCAATGACGTTCCCCATGTTTGACGACCTAGGGTGTAATTCTGTCTAGTAATGCCTTGACATAGTGGTAAGCGCGCCTGCATGTAACCAATAGGTAATGGGTTTAAGGCTTGTTACTGCTGCCAATGTGGGTGTATGTGTTCTTGGGCAAGACACTACCGCAATTGCTCCAACCCAGTGATTATTATTGGGTTGTATAATTATCAGTCATACATAGTCATAAATCAATCACCTACAAAGTAATACACATTGTAACTTGTAAGCTGGCACGAGGTGCATGAACACCCGTGTTATAACGACTGTTGCTTTTCGGCCACGTGAGGATAAAGTATGACACATTCATTCATTCAATTGGTTTTTAACAATCTCACTCCAGATTTTACTAAAATGAAATAAAACCTACACCCTGGTATGCATTATATATGTCTAAATAAGGTCTTGCTACAAGTCCTGGGTTTGAAAGAGGTTTGGTCATCACCCCAACACCAAGAAAGTGTCATTATAAAACACTTTGTGACCTTCAGTTTGTAACATTTGCGTGCCATAAAGTGCGACGTCTGTAGCAATTAGGTACGAATCAAAAATTGGTTTAGGAAATCATTTTCAACTTTGCAAATTGATATTTTTATTGAAGTGTTTTAAATGTTTTTTTCTATCTCAGTTGTTTATGGGATATTTTGATTTGAAGAAAAAATACGGACCAATATATGGGTAAGAATTATTCACTGTATGTATTTATTAATAAAAATAATGTTGAAAGCCTGGTTATCAACTTGTTAGGCTTATACTTGGTTTTCCTGAACATGACAGCTTACTCTTGTTAGCGTTTATTTTTACAAAAAGCTAATTTAAAAAAAAAATCCATTTATTCAACAAGTTTAAACAACAAATGCTGAAACTTTTCTTTTGTTGTTGGTGTAAATTCCATGCACCATAATATAAACTGAATATTGGAATATTCTGCTCTTGCTTGGCATAATGTAATACATGAACTGACTTTCAAGATATTTAAAAATGTCAAAATTATTACATCAATATTTTATCTGCTTTAAACTTTACCATCTCGAAGACACAACATTAGAATAATAAAATTTAGGTTTTTAAAGCGAATACACTTACACACATTAATGTAGTACTGTTTACTAACTTTTTCAAATTAACATTTTAAGAAGTGAATTCAAATATTAATGTAGTATTGTTCATTAACTTCTGCTCTTTCCACAGCGCATACAATTGGCTTACACCCACCATAACGATAACTGATCCAGAAATTTTGAAAAAAATCTTTATTAAAGAGTTTTCTACATTTCCTGACAGGCAGGTGTGTTATGTTATTAATTAAGTATTGCGCGAATATTTATTTGTGTTTAACTGAGCAATAACTGTGTGTCTAATAGGTATTGCTCAACATACATGTTGGCTTTATACACCTCAATCTCGTTAGGAGTTTCACAGTGATTTTGTGTATGTTTGATAATTTGCACAATCACCAATCTCATTAGTTATAACTATGTTTCAGGATCTGGTGCCTCGAAATTATAACAGACAAAATCAATTTCCACCAATTGTATATTAAATTATAAATAGATATATATTTCACGTAAATGGCATCATCAGTCTCTTAATTAAATAGAATCTACTGTTATGACATTAACTATTTAAGTTTCTTTGGAATCTGTTATTTGGTTATGATATTTCTATTGTGGGGCATCAGGTATAAGATGTTGTATTTAAACATTTTACGTTACCACAGATTGCTCTACTTGATGTAAATGGTAAAGAAATGAACTCAGCTTTGACTGTTGTGAGTGGGAGGAAATGGAAAAGAATTAGGTAAATGGATTTAATACTAAATTTAGTATTCTATTCTATAAGGGTGAGGTCCCACAGCATGCAACCTGAGATATAGGCCAGAGTTGACTATTTTTTTTTTATTTAAATAGGCCAATTTCCTCGAAACTCAGGACAGACTGAACTTTCTGTCCTGAGTTTTAAAGTAGGATGATTGAATCAGTTGTATTCTAGCTGTCTTGACCTGAAATGTTAAAGCTTTTTAAATAAAACAGTCAAATATCTTTAATTTTGTAAAGATTTTATTGCATGAATAAACACAGCACATTTAATCCTTTGGATGCCTAATTTATAAAACTTTTACAGTTATACACAACAAACAAAACATTCCAAAATTTTTGACAAATTGTATCTAGTTAAGGAAAGTTTCACAACACTCCTCTACTGGCCTGTTCATTCCAACCATATTAACTTAACTATAAAAGAAAAAAGTAATCATACTCCATCTTAAAATTAATTTAATAGTTTTTAAAAAACTGTAATACTTTAAAAGGGCAAATTATTTTCATCAGCTGTATTTAAGTTGTGTATCTCCAGGAACACCCTCTCTCCCACATTCTCATCATCAAAGTTGAAAGAAATGTTTGGTATAGTTGAAGATTGTGCCGATAGTTTTGTTCAAAACATTGGAACGATAAACTCAGATGGTGACGGAAGATTTGACGCTTCATTGTGAGTTGGACAGTTTATTTTATTCTATTCTTTGTGGGTGAGGTCCTATAGAGTGATAAACATGGGACGTGAGGTTTGGGCCAGAGTTACCCCACTACCCCGCCATCCAGGGTGATATAACACACCACTGAGTTGGAGAATTGAGGTCTGGCTAGAACACCAAAATTCTATTCCAATAGCTTAACAAATATTAGCAAAACAATTTAAACTATCATTACAAAAAGTTTAATTTTTTTTTATTATTTTACTTAGTATTCCTAAAATCTGTGGTCTTAAAAATCCGTCGCTTAATAATTTGAATCAATTAAATGATCGAAATATTTTGCAGAGCATTTGGACGACTAACATTGGATGGGATTTGTTCTTCTGCATTCGGTGTCAAAGTTGACTCCCAGGTATTCTTGCCACAATATGTTTCATGTGTTAAGCTTATAGTGTAAACAGTGGAAATACTATACTGCTTGAATCTTTTTGAACACGTTAGTGGTCATATAGATCCTTTTTCGTCGAACAGTTGTTCTTGGCTTTGTTGTTGTTGTTGTTGCTGATAGTTTTTATTATTTTCCGCACTTAACCTAATTCTCAATTCTAGCATTTTTCTTTAATCTCTTGATTGAAATCAAATCATAATATATATTTATAATTTTTAGACTAAATTTTCAGATTTAAAACCGCACAATGAGCGATTAATTAACGATTACTTTCCTCATGCACTTTACATAGCGGAAACACTGTCTGGAGTTCGGCGGGGAACGACGGCACGTGTTATATAAGATAAGAAATCCACACAACGATTCACGACTGAATCAAACTATTAGCATTTAAGTGGGAACTCATTAAATGCACTACTCTTATACCGTATTATCATTAATCGTAATTGAAACATTATTTTTAATCCAACATCATATGATTAATATTAACTTCTAACATTACCTAATTACTGCGTGATTACGGTTTGTCAAAATTCATGAAAACAAACGTTTTTAAGCGACGACAACGTTAACTAGTGTAAGTTTACAATAAACACATGGTACAGGAGTTGTACAAAGCGTATTTACACATATTCTTTACCAATCACTCAATCCTCATACGTCATAAGTTTCATTAGTTATAATACATGTATAAATACATTCTGCCTACTGCTCCACAGTCACCAATGGCGATTAGAACCCGTTTTGTTGGTTACTTCAGATTTGTTTTTAATCGAGCCCAGTCGACCGTAGTAAAGGGATTAATTAATATAGCAGGGTGGGGGTAGATGGGACACCTTTTCATTTTGTTTTCTCTTTTCATTTGGAAGTAAATAAAGAACATTTAATGAACTATAAAACCGTATCTTCACGACTTTCACAGACCGTTGTTAATTGTTTAAAACACGATTAGGCTATTTGGATATTATGTGTTAAAGGTGTCCCATCTTCTCCGACTCTACTATCTTATGCTAATTAGTTTAAAACGTGTTCATTCATTAGATCTGTGATCTTTTGTCATTTGGAAATATACTTTCTATTCTGTTTCCTTCTAAGTGGGTCAGGTCCTAAAGCATAATAGTTCACTGGACTTAAACTTTTGCCCAGAGTTGGTCCATTAACTTGGCACCAATATGTGTTTATGCACTAATATAAAACCCATTTACAGGCAGGAAATAATGGTGAAGAATCTCAGGTGGCAAAAATGGCTCGCGAGTTGCTTGCATTTGAATTCTTCAGGAACCCAATGTTATATATGTTTTGTAAGTAATTGTAATATTCAACACAGTGTAGGTTTAGTTTCTCTATAATTCAGTAAAGCTAACATATCATGGAATTAGAAATTCTATTTCATGTGGGTGAGGACCTATAGTGTGACATGACATGGGCCCTGCAAATTTAGGCTGAAGTTGGCCCATTGCGTGACTACCACCCATTAGGGGCTAATGAACTAAAGCAATGTTTGTTAAATGTCTTGCCCAAAGACACCATGTCTATCAACATAAACCAGACGAATAATGGATGATTACTTACTTATTCCTGTGTGTCATGGAAACTTACACTTATTCCATGTACTTTGTGTCGCTTACAAGTTTTTGATTGAAAATCAAGAATAAATAAAAGCAACATTTTGTTGTTTTATTAAAATCTGTCATCTAATAATAATTAAATATTCCTTTATGCTGGAAAAGGCACAATTTTGCTTGATACTTCTTCCTTTTAACTCTAAGACAACATTTGCATCCATAGTAATCTTCCCATGGACGGAAAAGATTGCAGAAAAGTTTGATTATACTATTTTCCCGAGAAAGTACGTCAGATATTTTGCAAGACTTATCGATTCTGTTGTTGAAAGTAAAAAGGAAAAGAAACAAGTAAGTTTATAATTTCAATGAATGCGTTGCATGTCAGTTGTTACAATTAAATAATTAATAATAAATGTTGTATTGTTGCTTAAGTGCTACTGAACACGCAGCAAAAAAAATGAACTCAACTAATAGTATAGAGAAGAGATATATGTTTCGACAACTAGCATCATCTGTCTCTCATTTAAGTAGAATGTTTGTTTCCAGTTCTCTATATTAATTAAATTAATTTAATCTTTAATATTAAATTTAAAGAAATGAATGGTTTATGTTTGGTTCTAATTCTAATTAAGTTTGGAAAACTCACTGTAAGATTTTTACACTTGTTTGAAATTAAAAAAACGAATAAAACGCATTATTTTATTTACCACAGAGAACAGACATCTTGCAAACAATGATTGATTCTCAAATAACAGAAGAAGATGTGAAGAATGGAGTAGTGAAAGGTTTGTATGTGAGCCAGTGATGAAACTATATTTACCAATATAAGCACAAACGAAAGGATACTGAGTTCAAGGCTCAATGCTGCTATAATTGTGTGTGTGTGTATTCTTATACAAGCCACATAACACATCGCTCCAGCACATTGTTCACTAATGGGTTTCTCAATTGATGGTATCACAAAAAAAAGAAAAAAAACATTTATCTAGAAAGATACATACATGGTTTTAATAACCGTTTAAATGCAGGGGTTACAAAAACTGAAATGAAAGGCAACAGTATAATCATGTTGCTGGCTGGATATGAAACAACATCTAACGCCATGGTGTTCCTTGCATATAACCTGGCTGTGTATAAAGATGCACAACACAAATGCAGGGAAGAGATTGAACAAGTCATTGCTGAACATGTGAGTTGGTTGTATGCATATTTACCAAACCCTTGGTAGTGGTTAGAGCAGTGGTTCTTAAACTGGGGGGGGCGTGTCACACTCGGAAGGGGGTCGCGAAAAAATATATAAAATAAAGTGTTATATGTCTCATTACAGTAGTGTTCAAAAGGTTTAAATACGACGCACGCAAAAGTTAAATTAAAATAGCAAACCTTTAAGTCTGTTTTTAAACCTCTTACACATGCTAAATGATAAGGTGTTAATCCCTATTATGATGTAAATATTCGCCGTGTGAATTGCTATTATGTCGTAATTAATTGCCAGGCAAAACAATCGCTATTATGATGCAATTAATCCCTACTATTTCGTAACAAACAGTCTACCTGGCTAGGAAAAAACATGGCAAATATAAGGCTAAACTATGCAAATGTAAACAGAACGGTTATTTGACTTCACTTTTGCGTTGATCGCGATAATGTGTTTTACGCAATAATACAGATACAGTCAACCAAGGGGGTGAGGTTTAAAGCATGTCCAATATGTCAGGTTTGGCTGTGGTGGATTATGGCAGAAATTAGTTGAACACCACTGATAATTTAACAAAAAGGGGGGCGCAAGTTTGTTGAGATCTTTATTGGGGGGGGTGCTTCAAAAAGTTTAAGAGCCCCTCGGTTAGAGCAAATATCTCTTAGCTAAAGGAATAAGTGTTCAAGCTTGATATTATAGCCATGCGTGTATTTATTAAAGCATTTAACCTGCGTTGCTCCAACCCAGTGGTCATCAATGGATAGTTTAAGTTGTTAGTCATGCAGGGAAAAATTTACTTACAAAAGTGAGTAGTTGGTTATTTGAAAGCCGGCATGAGATGTATGAAACAGAACACCCCTGTTATAACGATTGTCGTTCTTACTCTACTTGTATAAATGTCCAACATTCCTAACATTGTAATGTTTATCATGATATCCATACAGGGTGGATTGACTTATGAAGCTGTGCAGGATTTGAAATATATGACTCAGTGTCTCAATGAATCTATGAGGCTTTATTCGCTTGTACCTGCGTGAGTGTTTTATATGGATAACGAATAATTATGAATAATTTGCCAATTTAAAATACAACATTCTTGGCAGCAACAGCTTTGCCCTACTTTTGTTCCCAGACATGATCGTAATGCAGTAATAGTCTTCTGCATAAAGTGTATAGCTGCCCTGATGTCTTGCTAGATGGAAGATGAAACTTTGGTTCAATAAAGTGAAATTTCTTCCTAGAAAAGAAATGTTTAGGCAGCTTATTCATGTTTGCTGACACACCTTTATATTTAGTAATTCAAGATACTGTGAACGCGACATTACAATAAATGGGGTGACCATTCCTAAAGGGACACTCGTAAATATCCCAGTGTTTGGAATGGGAAGAGATGAAGAGTTTTGGAATGAACCTTTGACTTTTAACCCAGATAGGTAAGTATGTGATTATGTTTGCACAATATAGTGAAAACACCGGTGTATAGGAACGGTAACTTTACATGGAATACCTTGTTATATTATGCTGTGTACGTATTGGTTAATAGTGATTTAAATCCTTAATATTAATATGAAAATGTTTGTTTTACGAATTGTAAACGAACCTCTACTGTGCTAAAATTTGTTATGTATTTTATCACTAGTCTTTTTTAGTGTGAGAAAAAAAGAAAAAAATTTATCTATTTACACTTACTGCAAATATTGGAATTAACCCAATTAATGCAAGAAATGTTTTGTTTGTACAGAATGTTGGACATGAATGAGATTGATCCAATGATATTTCAACCATTTGGTGCTGGTCCACGTAACTGTATTGGAATGAGATTTGCACTTCTTGAAATTAAAATCACTTTCGCAAAACTTCTGCAGAAATTTCATCTCGATGTTTGTGAAGATACCCCTGTGAGTGAAACTTATTTATTCTAAAGACTATTGGTTCTTAAACTTTTTAAGAAAAACCCTTTTAACTACAAAAGCCACACTTTTGTTTTTTTACTAAAGATTTACCAATATTTCAAAGACATTTTTTGTGCCTTTATTAAGACACTTAAAAGCAAATGCTTCGTTCTATGTTGTCCCAAATGTCAGATACATATTTAAAAATTTCTCCTAACAAACAATCACCAACAAAGTTGCATACATGGTAACTTGTAACTGGCCATGAGGTATTTGAAACATAAGACCTGTGATATAAACAACTGTTGTTGCCCCACCACATGAGGATAAAGAGTTCAATTCGTTCAATTATTTGTAAACAATGAAAATTTGTTCAGGCACCTCCGTTAAAAGTTGGATTCAAAACCAGCATGAAACCAAAGGAAACTCTCTACTTGAAAGTTAAAGCATTAGAGACTTAGAGTAGTTCCATCTTTACTGGTGTATTATCTTCTAACTGTAATTCTGTAATTATTCTGTCTTTAATTGGCCAAGTTTTATCAAATGATTGTTTTAACTCTGTACTTTTAATACGATAATTTTCATTGCAATTTAAACCACTATTCTGCTTCTATTGCTACCATGGGTAATTTTGAAAAACTGTTTCTTAGGTCTCACCCTTACAAAACAGTATATAAAAAATCTGTATGTTTTCATTATGATATTGGGTTCCATTTTTCAAATTTAATTTTGATATCTTGTTTTGAACTAAAATGACATGAATTTTATTTCATGTGAATTTTATATCATGTAAAAGTGAATGATTAAGACTTATTTCGTTTCAGCAATGTAACTACTCTGAAGGCATGTGGTGTTACATGATCTTAAGTAATGGGTCAACTCTGGCTTATAAACCACAGCCCCTAACTTGCTTCGCAATAGGATTTGTCTCATGTTTGTAGCAGTTGACTATGCTTTAAGATTTATTAATAAAGTTTACCCACATTAACTCAACGCATAAAGATTGAATAAATTGTTGTGTTGCGTAAATATAAACCCGGCCCAACTGTATTGTATAATTAAGTGACGTATCATGCAGTTTACTGTGAATATGAGGAAATGAAATTCCAGTCTGCCATTCTTCAATTTCAATCTATCTTCCTGTTTTTGTTTTTCCCATTACTGTTGAAATACAAGCCTGCACCCCAAACATAAAGAATATGCAATTATTACATTAACCATTGCTGTGGTAATTTGTGTTTATTAGTTTAATACCTGCAATAAATGTCAATTTTAACCCAAATATTACTTTCAGGGTGCTAGGTGTTAAGGGTTTATAGCTGTTAAAATATTCCTGATATTTCCACCAGCCATGATTACTCCTCTTGATATTTTATCGCTGGAAACTTGGATTTTAATCCTGACTTCATTCATTCTTATCAGGTTTGGAAAGTTTGGTATTTGTAATAAATATCATACAGTCATAATATTTTTGTAATACTATATTTACCAAGTAGTAAAATACCTTGTGTTCTAAAATAACATGTCTGTTTTACATTGTTTATGGCTATTAAAAGTCAAAATGTAAATGAAATAAATACGTTAAAAGGTTGGTGTTAAGATGCTTTAGGAATATGCAACTTATTTATTTCTATTTGTACAATAACAGTAAGTAACATGGCTGTTCTGTTTATGAGTTTCCGTGTATGTAACTTTAAGGGTTGTTATTTTTCTAGATTATTGACAATCAATTATGGACCAATGTTTGAGCAATTAACAATAAGTGTTTGCACAACAAACCATCAGTGGCAGCTTTGAGCTTCAAACCCGTACATCGACGAACATGTACCCACCCAACTTTTTATCATTAAGCTCCTCCATTAAATCTCTGTTCAACTGCATTTCTTTCATACAGACTGTACATCCACAAAAGATGGCAAGTGCTAAAGGACCTTAACATACCACATGATCCACCTACAATACTGGGGGTTGGAAACATGAGCAAATTCTTTAAAGATTCTGATGCAGTGAGTTTCTACTGAAGTTCTGTATTGAGCCAAATCTGGCATGAATCCTAGGTCTATGACAGGCACCTTACACAAATATAGCTATACATGTACAGATTTATATTATTTCTAAGATCAAATTGGCCGTAATTGCTGTGTGCTATGTGATCTCTATGAGCAACATTGTGGTAGTATTTTACCGCTAACTCGTCTCGCCTTGATAACATTCTGACGCTTTTATTCCTGCTGCCTGCGCCGAGTCATTAACGCTTTTGTCGTGTCGTGTTGTATGCACAGTCACCAGTTAGTTTAATTGATACTGCAGTATAGTTAGGTTGTACAGCGTTTACTTTAGGTTTATTATGATGTATTATATTGTTATTATATGTTTGTAGATATCCATCGTTTTAGTTTGTTAAACCCAAATATAATAAGTTACTTTATCACGAAATAACTCTTGTTTTTATACAATACATACTGTGTAGAATACCATTGAAGTTTCAACTATTTAAAGAAAACCAAGATGAAAGGTTTCTTAACATTTCCCTAACTCCTAAAACCTCTATCAATTTTCCATGTTTATCAAAAACACCAATTTATTGCACAATGTTAGCTTATTTGTCAGAGTACACCATTGACCGCTATGATAGAACTGAGTAATTCAATCCAACTCAAGAATGACCAGAGCCAAATTTAAAACTGCCTGGGATTAAAACCATAAAAAATGCAGTAAACTATTATTTTCATTTAATGTTGCACAAAACAATTTTGTAAATTTTACCTTGGCAGGGCTATAAGAGACATTTAGAATTGAAACAAAAGTTTGGGCCAATTTATGGGTAAGGTGTACGGTTATATGGTTTACTTATAGTTGTTAACAAACTACTTTATTTGTTTTTCAGTCATTACATTGGTTTAAGTCCACATGTTTATGTTGGTGACCCAGAAATTTTAAAGCAAATCATGATAAAAGAATTTCATATATTTCCAGATAGACAGGTGCGTTTAGTTGTATTTGTTTAATGTTTATAACAACTGAATTTTGTTTTGTATATTCACTCTATGTGATATCTTTGAATAATTTGATTTTTAATTACCAGTTTTCAGCGATAACTTTATTTTGAGTTTATACGTACAAAAAACAATCACTAACAAAGTTAAATACATGGCAACTCGTAAGTACGTGGTTAAACTATTGTGCCCTCGAACTTTTGTGTTATACCAACTGTAGTTGCTCTGCCATCTGAGAATAAACAGGTTAGATACATACTTATGGTATATATGATCACTTCGGATTTAAACCAATTACTTATCTGAGGATATGATTTTATTTTAATTTCGCTTGGATTTTCATGTATAGATGTTTTAAATTTTAGAAAAACTTTCAAAACGCAAATGGTAAAGAGTTCAATGACAATCTAACTGCTATCAGTGGTAAGCAATGGAAAAGAGTGAGGTATTTACTAATTTAGTTATTATTTTTTAAAGCAGTCCTGTTGTTCTATGTTTTAATAGAAATATATGGTTCATTTTTTTTACAGTAGAGCCACATTGCTGTTTAATCATTTAGTTCTGTATACATAGGTATTTGTGTATACTTATATATATATATATATATATATATACATATATGTGTGTGTGTATAAATACCCAGTTTTTACGAACTTGGCACTCAAAGTGACTATACTAAAATACACAGAGAACTTTGTAGTTTTAAATACAATGGTATTCATCAGAAATAAATAAATTGTTATGAAATTTACACCTTTTTCCACAGGGACACCCTTTCTCCAACGTTTACTTCTTCAAAGTTGAAAGAAATGTTTGGTATAGTTGAAGATTGTGCCGATAGTTTTGTTCAAAACATTGGAACGATAAACTCAGATAGTAATGGAAGATTCCAGCCTGCAGTGTAAGTTATATTCAACTACTTTAGTATTTAGTGTTGGGTTATTCTGCACTCCAAGTAGGCTATTTTTATTCATATTTTAGTCTTGCGTTAATCTGCACGCCAAAGGTTCCAAAGCGAAACAAGATGAAACCTAGAGTTTCGTCCAGCGCTGTGGAAAGTGGTTAGCGTACCTGCTTTTAACTTATAAAAAAAAAAATAATAATCACCCAAAAAGTAACATACTTGGTAACTTGTAAGCTGGCGTGAGACGTATGAACATCCGTGTTTAACGACTGTCGTTTTTTAGCCATGCGAGAATAAAGTAAGTTTACCTGGTCACACTGATGTGACGTAAAACTAGCTTAGGTGTGCCATATATATATAAATAAATATAAGTTTTGTTAGACCTTGTGTAAAACTGTGTCATTTGTTAGAAGATATTTTATAAAAATTAGAACTTTTATGTAATATTGGTGTACAGCTTTTTTGTTCTCTGTTTTAATATTCTGTTTTAATGCAGTGTATTTTCCAAAGTTGCGATAGATTCAATTTGTTCTGCAGCCTTTGGTGTGAATGTCGACTCACAGGCAAGTAGTTACGTGGATGAATTTAGTATGTACACACTCATACCGGCAGCTTTACATAATAATATAATTTGATATATCTCTCTGAAAAAGATAGCAAAGATAATGTTATTTAAGAAGGGAATCAAGAGCAAAACGATAGTTGTTAAAAATTCGTATGGATAAAAAAGAGTGGAAAAGAGTGCCAGTTAAAAATCATAGCTTTTGTATTGAGTAAAATAAAAGCTTTGAATATTACTATTATACTCTATCTTGTTAATTATGACATAATAATCAGTTGTTTTGTCACAGTCAAAACCACAAGGACAGGAACCTGAAGTAGTTAAGATGGCTTTGGAACTTTTTAACTACCCAGTCTTTAAGAATCCATTCTTTCTTATATTCCGTAAGTATGTTGAATTTGAGGGTCGGTGCTGCAAAAACGTAGCAAATAAAAAACAAGTACAACCAATTATACAAAAAAACATATATTTCGCCTAAATGGCATTGTCAGTCTCTTAACTTGTTTAATTTAGGTTCTTTCAATCCTGGTTTATCTTCATATGCTTGGTCAATTAGTAAGGCAAAACACAGACACAGTGGTTTATTATACACATGTGTGGTGTCCTTTAACACCCCGTGCAACACCTAGGACCCAAACATTAAACTGTGTGTTTTTGTTATAAACTTCACCAGTGTAAGCAAAAATGGACATAACCCAAATGAACATGCACCTATCATGAATAATATAAAAAACAATCAATTTACAAAGTCTGGTAAAAAACGTTTTCCCAAAACGGCATTTTATATAAATTGGCCTTACCCCATCAATAACACCTCTGCTTACTTGACGTAAAAAATTGCCCAAAAAACATTTTTTTTATCATTCAGTGATGTTTCCATGGACGGAAAATATTGCTAAAGTATTTGATTACAGTCTTTTACCAAAAGATTGTTTGCGTTATTTTGCCCGGCTAGATAAGACTGTGAAAAAGAACAAAGCAAATGTCGAACAGGTTTGTTGCTTTACTATATGTTCAAAAGGTGACAAATACTTTCAATCTTTGCCTACTATGCTGTTAGTAAATTAAATATGGTTGTTTGTGTAATAGACAAAGTCTGGCATAAATCCTAGATTTTCTTTGTCAGGCCGATGACATTAATCTTTAAACTATAAATTATTGTTCTCTTTTTATGCTTCTGCTATGTCCAACAATCAGTTTATTTATTTCATTTCTTTACTGAATAGCTGCAATTTAAGACACGGGAATTAAATAAACATTTTTATTAAAATTTATTGACAATGAACTACCCCAGGTTAGATTTTGTTATCAAAAACTCAGTAGTTGTACCAGTGCATGGTCCGTGTAAATTAGTAATTCATATTTATGAATATTGGTTTGACTTGTTACATGCAGAGGGTGGATATTCTGCAGACAATGATTAATTCTGAGATAACAGATAATGAGGTAAAGAATGGAGCAACTAAAGGTAAAGAATAATTTATATAATTGTGTAGTAAGATTGCTGATTTTATGTATATATATGAATGAAGTTAACTTACTTTATCCTGCGTTGCCGTAAAACGACAGTCGTTATCACACGGGTTTAACACCTCGTGCCAGCTTACGAGTTACCATGTATGTTACTTTGTAGGTGATTATTCTTTTGTGGGATTTTTTTATTCTTTTTAGTATGGCTGATAATTCGTACAACCCATTAGTAGCCACTGGGCTGGAGCAATTGTCGTTAAGTGTTTTGCCCAGGGACACATACGCCCACAGTGGTAGCAGGAAGGAGCCTTGAACCCTTTACCTCTGGGTTACAAGCAGGCACGCTCACCAATATGCCACGGCGCCGGTTCCTATTGTATGTGTATATATATTGTAAGCGCTTTCTTGTGCTAACGATTATGAGTTACCATGAGTTTAGTTTTCTGAGAAATTGTTTTTTTTATGGCTGTCAATTTGAACAACCCATCAGTTACCACTGGGTTGAAATCAGTAAATGTATTGGCAGGGAAGTTCACACTCAAATTGGTGACAACATTGTGGATCGAGTCACAGTATGTTAAGAAGCTAGTTTAAAATTTGTTGTGTTTTACATATAAATTTACATGTTGTGTTTACCTTATCATTTATTTCCTTGTAGGTTTAACCGAAATAGAAGTGACTGCCAACAGTCTTCTGATGATGTTTGGTGGTTTTGAAACTACAGCAAGTGCCATGGTGTTCCTTGCATATAACCTGGCTGTGTATAAAGATGCACAACACAAATGCAGGGAAGAGATTAAACAAGTCATTGCTAAACATGTGAGTTGGTTGCATGCTTATGTCTATTCTATATGGATGAGAACTGTGTCGGAGAAATTCCTTAAATCTGACTGTGAACTAATGGACGATTGCATCATAACATAATCTATTGAAACTGATGAAACTAGTCGTTGGCAAAATATGCTATTTAAGTCATTTGGTAATCCCAAAGTTAGTATAGACCAAGTTAGGAAACGGATTGTAAAACAACGAGTCTTGTTTTCCATTGTCGCGCGTCTATGACGTCATTGACGCCACCATTACGGAGCCCACGGCATAGCATTTTATCATTGCTGGGTGCTGTTTTTCGTTTAAATATTGCGATTTTTTAAAAACCAAGCACTTCTGCGCATGAAAATGGCTTTCTACTAATGTTATATTTTATCATAATAATAAACCTCACAAAAATAATCAACTTTTATTGAACACTCAATCGATTAAAGAGTAAAAAAACCAGAAAATATCAAGTTTACCAACCAAAAACATAAAAGAACATGTTTAAAATATAAAAATATAAACAAAAACGCATAACATTACCATAAACTGATGTATCTGGCTGTAGTTTTGCATGTAAATTGCCGTGATTTTACTTTTTGGCTCACAAACTTAACACGTATACCCGGCAACGAAACTTAAGGTATCTTTGTAAAATTGGCCCAATATCAAAGTGACATTGAGGAAAACAATACTGAGTTACTATTTTTGGTCCTCTGCTTGAGTTAGTACTTTACGGGTCTTTATGAAATAGGAAAACGCGAACACCTTATCTGCTAGTACCTAAGCAGTTTGGAGCTGCATGTCCACTCATGTTGGATTATAAATGTAGTAAAGAATGGCTCTGTAGATTCGTAGGTATGATCATATACTATTATGTAAAGTAAGCTGATTGCTGCTAGTCTTAATCGCCAACGTAAAGTATCCTGTTAAACCACACTGTACGCCGAAAACCAGTCAAAATATTAATTTACTTCACATTAATTCTAAGATTTAATATTATATAACAAGATTTATATTAGAAATTATATTTTAAATGTTAAAACAACCGCTATACGTGTTTTCTAACTTTGTATCGCTTACAAGAGCTAAATGAACACATGCCGACCATGCATTTGTATAGGCGATTCACGCTCTGTGGGCTCCGTAATGGCGGACACGAGCGCCGTTTCCTAACTTGGTCTATACTAACTTTGGGTAATCCTACCTTGCCTGTGTACAGAAATATTAAGTATACCAAGGAAATGGGATAAATTTTTTAGTTAGAATTATACACAGTTTGCGTTACAGGGTGGGTTGACATACGAGGCAATGAATGATTTGAAATACATAATGCAATGTCTGAATGAATCATTGAGACTTTATCCACCTGCTCCTATGTAAGTATGTCAACTAAATTTGAATAATTCTAACATGACATCGCATTTATTACAATGGTTTTGGCAACGTTGGATTTCTAACTTTAAGTTAATTGTAACAAATTAATAAAATTATTCAATATGGGTTTAGAATGTTTGGTTACAAAAACCTCACATTTTTATCCAACTGTTGAAACAGTGTTCCAGGAGATAAATAAAGTTCTTGTTAAGCTGTTATTTACTGGGGAAGTGGGGAATAGGCCAAATCTGACCTAAATTCCTGGTTCGACAAGTTAGGCTATGACTGGTTTATATTGTTAAGGAACTCCCGATACTGTGAGCGTGATATTACTATCCATGGCTTGACAATCAAGAAAGGAATCACCGTCCAGATCCCGGTGTATGGGATGGGAAGAGATGAAGAGTTTTGGGAAGATCCCCTTGTGTTTAAACCAGAAAGGTGATTTGACTGTATCATAAATTTAATAATTGTCTGGCGCCGTGGCATAGTGGTTAGCGCGCCTGCCTGTAACCCAGAGGTAATGGGTTCAAGGCTCGTCGCTGTTACCATTGTGGGCGTATGTGTCCTTGGGCAAGACACTTAACGGCAATTGCTCCAACCCAGTGGTCACTAATGGGTTGTCTAAATTATTAGCCATACATAAAAAAAAATCCAAAAAAAAATAAAAAATAATAATCACTCACAAAGTAACATACATGGTAACTCGTAAGCTGGCACGAGGTGTTAAACCCGTGTGATAACGACTGTCGTTTTCCGGCTACGCGAGGATAAAGTAAGTTACATTCATTCATTCATTCATTCATTAATAACAATTTTTCTTTATTTTATTTATAAAAAGTAAAAAATCTCCGTATTTCCTTTAAGCTCAAAATTAAAAAGTATTATTTATTTATTAAAAATGTGCTGAATTTTTCTGTTTAAAGTTTTGTCACATATCAATCAAATTATTCTTTTTGTTTGTACAGAATGTTGGACATGAATGAGATTGATCCAATGATATTCCAGCCATTCGGTGCTGGTCCACGTAACTGTATTGGAATGAGATTTGCACTTCTTGAAATTAAAATCACTTTCGCAAAACTTCTGCAGAAATTTCATCTCGATGTTTGTGAAGATACCCCTGTGAGTGAAACTTAGTGACTATTCTGGGAAGAATGCTTTAGGGACTATATCTTTAGCTTAATGTTTTTATGTATATTTCTTAATGTCATTAAGATTTGCTTTTTTTATGCACCGGTTCTAAAACATTATAAAAAAGATAAGAAGTGTAAATCGCAATACGACAGTTCGATATGCTCTGACCTAAAATCACAGGGCAAAGGGATTCTTCTTTACACAATAGACTACCAATTATTTTCTAGTCTAGTTCTGTGTTTTTATTTTATGATTTCAATTATGTTTGAAAAATGTAGTTATTTTAATCTTATTTTTCCAACGTATAAGGCTAATATAGACTTTGTATTTAAGGCTGCTCCAATTGACGTTTCATTCAAGAGTGGAATGAGAACAAAGCAAGATCTCTTCCTCAAAGTTACAGCAAGGGAATGATAACTTTAAACTTGTTTGCAAATGAAATAATGCTTAATTTGGTTGTTCGTCGATCAGGCATATTTGTCAATTCATAGAAGTTACAAATGATGTATGTTCCTAATAATTTTAGACGCAGGATGTTACATGCTTTAGTTTTTTTCCGTAAGTAATTATTTAGCATTAGATGCCACCATGGAATGCTGTTCAGTTTTAGTATTGTTTGTGTGAAGTACCACAGGGTAATGTTTGATTATTTGATTTTCTGTCAATATAGCCTATAGTGCACTGCACTCTAATTCTATGATTAAAATTAGAAGCTTATTATGGTTGTGGTTTGTTTGAAAATCTGCACATGCGTTTAAGCAGAACAAAGTTCTTTGCTTTGAGCAATAAAATAATAAGGTGTGTTGTTTAGCATATAAATATTTAAATGTAGCATCTTCTGGTTGTATAGTTTGGTTTATGTTTACCAGACGGTGGCGCAACAGATTATTGCAGTGTTTCCAGCATTATTTAAAAATACGTTAGCTCGTAAAAAGGATGGTATTGTAGCAGCAACTTTGCGTCATAATATTTGATAAGTAACTTTAAATTTACATGTATTTAAAATAATAAATGTCTGATATAGAAATCTAGTTGCTTTAACCATTGGGAAATAGTTGGGCAACACTGTAAATCAACTGTCAATATTTTTGTAAAAGCGCGAACGTTAAACCGCTATAAACAACAAAAGTACGACGAGGTAAACAAAGTATATTGGCAGTTTTAAGTTAAAAATGATATAGTGGCTAGGTTTTAAGTACCCTCTCCGAACTAGCAGTGTATGTATTTTTACGGGAATTTTCTCATTTTAACCGACTGCTAGTTTTGTGTTGCATTTTTGAACTGCGAAAATTACAAACTGAATATCGGAATTAGTTTCTGGACCAAAACTTCTTAATATAATCCCAGTCGCATTAAGTAATATGGTGTGGCCTTTGTGTTTTGTCCAGTCTGCAGAGTATGGCAGGTACATCGTACATGCACGATTTGTTTACAAAATTTTAATTATGCTGCACACAAAAAGTTTTACCACGAACGCTAATTAATTAAACGGTGAACAAAATCTGTAATAAAATAATAAATAAAAGGAACGGCCATATTCTGCAGACTGGTTAAACTTATAAATTAATTATTATTGAACAGATGAAGTAATATTTGTTGCTTTATAATTACCTTCATAAAAATGGCAAATGCTGGTGCATTGAACGATCATTCTTATCATCAAGGATTGTCTTTTGGTGACAAGATGTATCCTATCGGTGGAGAAGAAGAATTGGAAATGTTTCAAGTGTTACAGGAAAATCGTAAGAAGCAGGAACTTATACAGAAGATGATGGAACAACAGCATGAGCTTCGTGCTTTGCAGGAGAGGCAGAGACAACTATTAAAAGCTCAACAACAATATTCTGAGTTAGATTATGCCGCTGAGAATGAGTTGAAAGAGAAGTTAAGCAGACTTCAAGCTGCGAAGAGTAAAATAACTAAGCTGCAAGATTTGATTAAAGTTGTGCAAGAAGCTGGTGATGCAGATGTGGTGAGCTCCCATGATAAAAGTGGACAGAAGATAGTGGAATTGGGCGAAAGTTTCAATGATTGTTCTCGACCAGTAAATGAGAAGTTGGATGAATTGAATTCTGTTGTTCGTAATTTACTGAGGGATATTGACCAAATGGAACATTTAAATGCTTCGTTGGAAGAAGAAATGCAAAAGTCTGACCACAGTGATGCGAAGAAACAGTCTCAGCGAGATCTAATTCAAAACACTGAATATTCAGAAGAAAGATTTTATCAAAACCCTGCTTTGGCCTCACCATTGCCTATTGTTAAAGTTATTGGAAAGAAACAAGATTTAGAAAGAAGTATTGGTTATGGTGAAGGGGTTACACAGACGTCACGCAGCAGCACGCCATCAAAGTCTCAATATTACATTGAACGCCATGATGTAGGTAATGCAAATGTTTCGCAAATTACTCCGGTCAAAGTGAGTCCACGTGAAGAGGTTGAACAAGAAGTTAATGAATCAGCTTCTGCTTTGAACTGGGAGATGAAGAGACAGCAGTTGCTTCTACAGGAGCTGTCCCAGCGTCGGGCAGAGCTCGAAGCTTTAATTAAAGAAAGCCAAGGGTCAGAGTATAACGTGGCTGAATCAATAAAGGAAGAAGAAGAACCAAAAGAAGATGTTACAAGCGATATCCGACCACCGATGAGTCTTAATGAAACAAACATAAGGAACTTAATTGATAATTTGAGATCCTCAAGTTTGGACGGCACGACACAGAAAACTACGGCAACCTGGGGTTCTAGTTCTGCAAGTTCTGTGTCGGAGATGGAAAATCAAAGTTTTTCTGTTCAAGATGATAGACAGGTGTGTGACTTCGCGCAGCAGTGGATGGAAAGAAGCAACCAAGGGACACAAACCCAGTTTGAAACATCCAACGAGTACGAAGCGTACGAATCATTTCTTGATGAGAGTTATAAACAATTTGGTGTAGATGAACATGCAGATGAACCATGGGAGAATGTGGCATTTGAATTATGGGATGCATTGGAAAGAAATACAAAGATGCTGAAGATTTTGATGGATGATCAACGATCACTATCTGGCCTTCTGCAAAACACAATAAGTGTTCGAAATGGTTTTGATGGGAATTCTGTCTCTTATGGAATATCGCCAGACTTTATTATCTACCAGTTGGATAACTGCTCAGCCCAGATATTTGCTTGCCAGAAAAACATCACTGTCCTTCAGCAGAAGCTTAATAAGATGCAAAGTGATCATCCCAATGTAGATCTTATATATGGGTTGTCGAGATCATTTGGTTGGAATACTGGCCATTATGAAGAGACAAACCCAATGAGGTATAGTGCTCGAAGCATGACAAGGTCACCCATGTATTACCAAAAGCCAACCAATCTTCAGCAGTTTTCCCCAAGAGCAAATAAACAGCAAGCTAGCCCACAAGCTACTGTGGAGAGGAAGGTTAATTTAAATCGATCGTCAAAACTTCCGAATGCGATTGTGAAAGAAAAACAACCAGAGATGAACAACAACAATAAAAAAGTTAAAACTGAGGTTAGTAAAACTGTGTACACGATTTGACATGTTTATTGCTGTAGTGTGTAATACATATTGTATATTACTTCAAGTTTAGATTTGCATTTATCTCTCAGGTGGTTACTCTATTTTTATGTATAGTTCATATATTCACACCGCACATTGTTATTGTTTATATGTTAAACCAACTGTAGTGATGGATTAATTGGCCTAAATCCCACGTTACATGGCATGCCTTCCTTGCAGATGGCACCAAAATTAAATAAAAAATCAATCTAATACTGAAGTCGTATCTTATTTTTAAGCAAATTATTTTTCTTTCAGACGGTTGAAAATCTTGGCAATGAATCTGCAAGCAACCCTTTATTTGAAGGACTGCGCGATACAATATATTCCGAAGCTGCTGCACTTATTTCACAAAATGAGTGTCGGCCGCATTTCCTGATCGAATTATTCCGTGAGTTGCAGCAACTTAACAGTGATTACTTGCGACAACACTGCTTGTATGTTGTACGTGACATTGTAAGTGGATATCTTACTGAGTCTCCAAGAGCAAGGAAAAGCATCAGAAAGACAGGTATATAAACTTCAACTCCCTAATTCATATTGTCTCAACATCTCATGGCCCCCATAGTAAAACTTTGTGCAAACATCAAATATATGTTATACTGTTGTATGAGAACTTCAAATGTGAATTTTATCTGTATTAAGCTAGCCATATTGGCATATTATTAACTAGATCTAAAAACATCTGCCATAATAATCCATTTTCACTGCTATTGCTACCATGTATACTATTACTGAAGGTTTTGTAACCAAAACAGTGTCTAGTTATTATATTAGAGCCTATTAGCCTTGCCTAAATTTATTTATTTTGATAAGATTAAAGTTGATACTATTGTATTTCTAATAATAATCAAAAGGGGTTCCTATTGTACTTCTAATCAAGTTTTATATTATTTTTTTCTTAAAAATTACTTGGTAAAGTTATTTCCCTCCACCCTTTATAAACAGGTGGTTTATGCGAAGAAGTTGGAAATTATTCTGAGAACACACCAAGCGAAAGTATGGTTCAGAGTGATGATAATAACGGGCGTAAGTTTTAATTTATTTGGAATATTAAAACAGTAAAAAAAAAAAATTATATATATATATTTTTTTTAATTTATTTAATGCAGATGCAGTATTATATATATATATAAATATATATATATATATATATATATATATATATTTAATACAATTTAAGTGTAATTTTTTATCATAGTTGTCAGCAATTACTAGATTTTTTAGGGAAAAGTATAAACCTATTTGACTATTTGTAATCAAATCAGACTTTTACTGCATAATTATATACCTATATACAATTTTTTTTAAAACTGAAAGCAAGATTGAAGTGAGATTGTACTCTAACACTTGCCTTATAGTTATATTGCCTTATAGTTTATTAGCATGCACAGCGGGCAAACCTTGGGTGGCAAAGTAGGCAGGCCAAACTTGAAATTCACTACACTGCATCAATCAGTAACAATTAATAGTTACCACCAATAAGTTAGATTTTTTTAAAGAAAATGTGTGTAAAACTATCCTTACCTCCCCTACAAGTATGGTGCTTATGAATTATGAATGCATGTGTATAATAATAACATTTTCTTTTGCAGCCAGCATGCCCACAACAGGGGCGACGTTAGGTTACGATTACGCACTCGATGTTTCAAGTGGTAGCGAACTTTCGACCCCCATTCCCTCAATTGATGATGACGCTACAAACCCTTTTGCAACCGACTACCTTGGAAGCACGGTGGTTTATCTGGATGAAGCCATGCAGAAGGTTAGAGAGATGGAGAGAATGAAACAAGAAGAGAAGGAACCAACAAATACAAACGCTGGAAATCGTGATTATGTGTCTCGGGTGGAAAGACTGAACAAAATTGATGCGAAACGAATCGACACCTGTATTAAGGGAATAATGGCAAAGGTATCAACAAGTTATTAACATGTGTGATAAACAAGTTACTAAATAAATCTAGTTTACCTTTTAAACAACTTAGGTGTTTGTAACATTGTAGTAGCATAAATTACGCATGAGTTGTAATATGTGTGTACTGTGTAGCCTATTACAATATGGGGCTGTGTTCCTGTGTAAACTACACTGTAGAATTGTGACATGTGGTCCAATTTAAGCCACTGCAAAATAAAAGTTTTGCTTATTTACGTTACTAATAAAAAAAAATATGCAGTTGTTAACTGGTTAAGAATTTGCCCACATTTAATTTTGTGATTTTTTTTTAAAGTTTGGTGACAAACAAAATTATATGTTCAACAACATTACTTGATATTTGTCTTTAAATCATATACTGGTGTTCAGAAAGCCACCGTGCACTGTTCTTATTTTTTGTGTTTACTAATTATGGTATTTAGAACAAAATAAAGGTCCAAACTTGTATTAATGCTAACGGGGGTCGCTTTCAACATTATTTATAATTGTCATTCATATTTACCTCCTGGATTCTATAAGTGTACTAAAACATGTCTGTTATCAAGCAAGTGTACAGTGACTTTCCGAACAGCTGGTATTTTTCTTATAGATAATCCCAATGATGAAAAACAATGAAGAGATTTGTACAATGGATAAAATGAAGGAGTTGTGTTCTTATATTGTTGGTTTGTTTGAAGTCGAATACTTTGGACGTGTTACCTCTCAAGGTTTGTGGCTGTTTTGTTAGACATACTTAAACAATATATATATAGAACATTTATTTTATATTTTTAAGGGTTGAGGAATGCAAATAGGCGTTGTGAAGTGTTCACCTTTACTCGGTAAAACCTTTTAAAGGTTGTTTTGTTGAAAAAAAAAAGAATTATTTTCGAATATTACGTTTGAAAATGGTTTTTACAGTTATATTGTGATCTATTATTAAAATAAAAAGTTATCTTAGTATCGCTATCAAGTTTTGACAAGAGCAAAGTAAAAATCAACTTTAAACTGTTCACATCATTCTTATCCAGTTTTAAGTTACAGGGTTTATTTTATTGCATCAATTAAGATTAAGTAGTGGGTGCCCGTGAAGAATCCTCTTTCTATGTTGTAATGACTAACCATCAACCATCTTTATCAGGATTAACATGGGAGAATCTTCCGGATCAATTCCGCATCCAACTGACGACCATCCTCTTGGATTGCACAGGAAAGTATCTGGGGTTATCTTTGGATCAAATAGGGGAGGACCTTGTGATTGATGTGTCCGAGGTCCTCTTTAATGAGCTTGCATTCGCTCTCATGATGAAGGAGATGAGCAGGAGGAAAGATGAGGATGAGGGAGCAAGGAAGGAGGTGATTGTGGGGGTTGAGTGGATTTGTGTTGTGCAGTTGGCTATTAAATGTAAAGCTACTGTTTTACACTCAGTGGCGCAGCCAGAAAAAATAAGGGGGTGGGAGAAGGTTTAACACTTTCGGCGCCAATCTACGTATATATACGTTTAAGTAACAATGGTTCCCGGTGCCATCCCACGTTTATATACGTTTTAGCATTTTTTCATTGTTACGAGTGCCGCGTTGCATTTAAACTAATAGTAAACCACGTATATATACGTACGGTCGATCTAGGCTGCATTGAGACTAAATGCGAACGTCTGCTTTGAGATTACGTTATTTTTGACCAATTAGCTTGTGACTCTGCGATCAGCTGTTTCTGGCGATTTTCAAGTATATTTTACGCAATACTACTAGTTTACAATGTTTTCACTGCTGGAATATCTATGGATAATGGTTCAAACTTTAATGATTTAGTGTCTGATCATTACAATTATGATGTTGTGAAGTTTTGTTTTGTTTAATACTTATTCTTCCGGCTCTAAAGAAAAGTGAAGTTATGGATACATTGGTAGTGATGTTATACGTCCACACAAACGGAAAAAAACATGGATATGTCACTGTTTCTTGGATTCCTGTTACTTACTGTTGTATAATTCGCAACTTTCAATTGCAATTCATGGCTTATTAAAAATTTAATAAAATCCTAAATTCTTGCGGCACCCAGTGTCCGATTGTTCAAATTAGTGCGGCGCCGAAAGTGTTAATAAAAAAATGTTCAAAAATTTTTTTTTTTAAATTTTTTTTTTGGTTTAAAAGGGGGGGGGTCGTGACCCCCTGACTGCGCTACTGATTAAAAAGATCGAATGGGTTAACTTATGCAACTGTGCCCACATGGTTAATTGAGGTCTGCAGCTGCTATTTCATTTTTCCATTTACTCAAAACCTCTTTTTTCTAAAATTTTTAAAAATAAGCGTTCATCTAATGATAATGATAATTCTACCCCTGCAGAAAGATGATAGCAGCAGTGATTCATCCAACTCTGGTGATGATTCCGATAAAGATTCAGTTAAAAGTGATGCCACAAAATCAAGTGAAAATAATTTGTCATCGCTGAGTGAAGAGGAATCTGTAGCTGAGGAAAATGTAGCTGGAAACACTGGTAAGTTGGGGTTTATGTATATGTTGTTGGTTACCAGTGTGTTATTGCTAAAGTGTGGGAAAAAAATATTATTCTGTACGTCCTTGTTGGTCATTCATTGTAACCATGTGGTTGTGCTGATGTGGAAATAAACCCAACCATAAACTTTACACTATCCACTTACAGATTCTGTGGTAGTTGACTTATCAGTGAGTGAAACGAAACCCCTCACAAGTTATGGTAGTGGTGAGGATGAGGAGATGGGTTCGGGGGAGGAATATGAATATAATGAAGCTGAGGTATCAACATCTATACAACAAGCTGCAATGCAGAAAGGTGGGTGATGATAAATATGATTGTTGCAAACTTAAGTTAGAAATCTCTTCATATCCTGTTAGGTTTAGAAATATTTATGTTTAGAAATGTCTGGTTTTGTTCAGTAAAATGTTCCATGGCCCATTTTTACAGCGTTGCTTTTATTTGCTCATTGTGTGTTATGATATTAGGAGATTATAATGCACGTACAGTCATCGGCATTTGTAGCTTTGTGGATTAACTAATTCCTTGTTTATTTAATTTAGAAGCTGGCTTTCTAGCAAGTTCCAATCAAGGTAATGTCTCAAACTTGGCCCAAGGTGATGTCCCAACACTCCAACATAAAGATAGCATACCACTCCCCACTCAGTTTGTTGAAGTTTCAAATGAAGAAGAGAAAGAAAAAGATGAACTTGAGGAAAAAGAAGAAGAAGGTAATATTTGTAACCAAACCATTTGCTTTAATGATTGATAGCAGTTGTTCAAGTATTACAAATTACAACAATTTAAAATCACCAGCTTTGATTCCCCTTAAAAAACAGCTCTTTAAAAATAATTTCACAGTTTTTATTTCTAG
Source organism: Ciona robusta (assembly GCF_009617815.1). Lineage (NCBI taxonomy): Eukaryota > Metazoa > Chordata > Ascidiacea > Phlebobranchia > Cionidae > Ciona > Ciona robusta. The sequence continues at coordinate 1,399,214 of NC_143245.1, read as the reverse complement.
CAGTCATGACAGATGTTATTTCTGATTTTTTTAACTATAGTAGGGTGGGGGAAGATGGGACACCTTTAGCACATAAAATCCCAATATCCTGATCAAGTTTTAAACAATTAACAACGGTCTATGAGAGTTGTGAGGATATGGTTTCATAATTCTTTGAATGTTCTTTGTTTACTACCAAATCGGACGAGAGAATAGAATGATAAGGTGTCCCATCTTTCCCCACCCTACTATATAACTTAATGCTTGTGACAACCATGTCCAAATATTTATTAAATTTAACCGTATGCAAGTTATAACATAAAATATATTTTCAGAATATGATTCCGACAACGAAAAGGAAAATGTTGAAACACCTGAGATAAACGATAAACAAGTTGAAGAATAAGATTTCTATGAGTTGCCATACTAACCAATTGTACGTACAAACATGTTGAGTTCTGTTTTTAAAGTTGCCAAGTATGTTTTAAGCCAAAACTTGTCACTATTTGCATTCCAATACGCCACAGTGCCATTTTAAGTCCAGACCTATTAAAATTGATAACATTGCATTATATAATGCATAAATATGTTGTAATACTTAATTGCGTAAGTTGTTAATGTGGTCTTCAATTTTTGTATTCATGTTTTCTTTAAACCAGTGCTTTTTAATTTTTTTTTTGCAACTTAAATATCAAGCATGAAACAATAGCCCTGGCACCCTAATTGAAAATGTTTTTTTGGAAAAACAGTCAATATGTTATGTGAACCACTGTAGTAGGCAAACAACCAAATTACAATTTGCCATTTCGAAACAGTATAAATGACATTGTTAAACAAATTTTACCTGTTATTTTACAAAAACAATAAAAAGTTTTGTAAACAAATGGCAACATAGGTTTAACCATAACAACCCATTAAGAAGCACTGCTTTAACCCGGACATAGATTTAGTAATTTCCAGCATTCATATAAAGTGTGCAAGAGTGACTGCCTAGTTTTATTTGTAGTTGTAGCCAACAGTTCATGTTGTTGCCATAAAAGTACTTTAACTTCAACAAGTTTTGCTAAAATGTTATTTTTTGCTTAAATGGTCTGTATTTGTACCTTTTGAAGTAGAATGTATTTTACAGTAACATTGTAATTGTAGTTTAGTTAAAGTTTTTTAGCGTTCGTATTCCTACTAAAATATTCATAAACAGGTGAATTTGGTGGTAAAAAAAAGTTCAATATTTTTTCAGAGGTGCTTACCCCAAAACTGTGTTAATTATATTTTTGTATCCAAATTTGCTGACGATTTTAATGAATAAATACAACATTGTGATTTCATAAATACAAGACCATTTTGTTTCACACAGTTGAGTATTAAGTCATAATGGCTCTCATTTCAAATTCAGGTGTATTATAAAATGTTTAAGTTTATATAAATCTCAATTTCCTGGTGTATCTCATTATAAAATCTCAGCTATGGTTGCTATAAGTTACCTTGCAACGATACAAAAAATCTTCTACTCGCATAAAACACATAAATATACCAAAGATACTTTGTATATTCAACTAAAAACTTTTTAAAGTTAATTTCAGCCTTGATATAGGACACCTATATACAAAGGCGCCAAACCTGGGGTGGTAAGGTGGGCATGCCAACCCTGGAATTGCCCGCACCGTACTTATCAGTAAATCTTGGACCAAATTTATTTAACAAAACCCGCATCTGCCTGTTGCTGCATTATAAAAGGTTTGTAGATTGCATTGAAAGCAAAAACTAAGAATCTGTTTTCTTTAAAACATATCATTTAAAGATGTTATTGCAGTATTTTGATTGAGTGGCATAAGAATGAATTTGAAAAGATATAAAACTATCATATTACATCCTCTTATGTGTGGTGAGATTTTCAATAAGTTAAGCATATGCTTCATTTCCTTCCAATTTGCCCTGAGATAAACCTATTCGATCAAATTTGTTTTAAATGGTATATTGTATCAGTAGTTATGTAATGCTGTAACATAGACAAGGTTTTATTATTACGCAGATATTGAATTGAAGGTTGTGTATCCTATAATGCACACAATGTAAGTTAAATCTGAATATAAAGTTTTAGTTTTAAGACAGGTCTTCTTGATGTTCTAAGAAGTTGATTGAAAACTGCAGCATTTGGAAGCGATCATTTCTGGGAAATTAACTTTGATTACTTGTGTGTTTGATATGATTACTCTGATCATCATTGTTTGTTCGTATGCAGTTTACTTGCAATGCAAACAACTAGTTTGTTTGTTAAGTTAATGATTTATAAATTGCAAAACTGATCTGAGTAAATTGATACATTAAAAATAAATAAATTGATACATGAGTTTTATGAGTAAATTGATACAATTGTAGCCGCAAAATAATGAGTAAATTGATACATGAGTTTTATGCCACAGTTTGTTCGTATGCAGTTTACTTGCAATGCAAACAACTAGTTTGTTTGTTAAGTTAATGATTTATAAATTGCAAAACTGATCTGAGTAAATTGATACATTCGGGTTAAAGGCATTGTTGTGATTAGCGAACAAATGAAATGCGAAGAAACGAGTTTCTGTTATTTATCTGCGGTCTCGTAATAGGAGGGTTGATTGCGGTAACTTTACATAAATACAGTGATACAAGTTTAAGGTAAGAGAAGTTTTTGTATTATTTGTAGTGGCGGGCATCCAAGGAAGCCAGCTTGGGGGTCATTCTAACTAATAGTTTGTTCTATATGGGTGAGGCCCGGCAGCGTGACATGCCATGGGTCCTAGGATTTAGGCCAAGATTAGCCCATTACATCGAGATGCTAGTCCTAACTAATCACTACTCCAGACAAATTGCAAAGGCTTGGAACTTGTTGTAATAGCGATATAAATTGGTTTGCCCTCCCCCTAACTAATAAAATTTGTCTATGACACTTATTAATTAATCGAGAAACATCGAATTATGATCCTGTGGTTTGTGGGACATTATCATAGAACCGGGTATATGGTACATTATAGCTAAACTCCAATAAAAGATTGGCATAGCTAATTCTAGAGGGTGAAAATTGAAACTTTTCATTGCTTAAGATTTTTGATACTTGAGTTTTTAGGCCAGTTCGATCACCAGAAGTATCACAATATAATTTCGTGTCAACAAGAACAGAAACTACAACATGCGGTATTTATATGTTTGTTTTATTTCTAACACGGGTGGGGCAGGTGGGGATATGGTTTTCATTTTCATGCCACTGGAAGCCAGATCACTTTGCCATAATACAACAATCCTTTTATGACCAATGTCAGTACAATATGTGGCTTGTCAGGTTCAAAGTAAATAAAAATATATTTTTGCTTCACCAAGTTAAATTAAACAAACTGTTCCACAATTTACAGCCTATGTGTTAGTTTGTTTCATTAGATTCAATCTTCAAACGCATCGTTACTTTATTAAGGATGATTAAAACAGACTGCGCCATAAGAGACACATAAAATTAAAGATTGGTTTCTTCTTTTTATGTTACAGTCCCCATATATAAATATACACTAAATATATGATGCAGTTCGGGCAGGGTACTAAAGGTCCGTGCCACAGTTTGAAATTTATGTATAAGTTTAATAAACCTCACTACTGTATTAGAAGAGATAAATATAATTATACCCTGTTTTAGTCTCTTACACGATACGTATGGGATAGAACACCCTTGTTATAACGACTGTAGTTGTCCTACTACACAAGAATTATAATTGTTACATTCATTGATTCGTCTCTATTTTTAGCTGCAGAATCGACAGCAAAAAACATCAGCAATGTTCGTGTCTTGTGCTGGGTGATGACATCACCGATGACGTTGTTTACGAAAGCTGTGCATGTGAGGGATACTTGGGGGAGAAGATGTGATAAAATATTGTTCATGAGCTCGGAAGATAACGAGGTATTTGGGGAAGAGTTTGGGTTTAGTGAAGAATCCCCACCTATGTTATCTGACTGCTAAACCAATAACTAACCCTTACCACTAACCCTTAACTACCAATTAGCAACCTCTAACATTTTCCACCAGCCTATTCTGTATCATACTGGAGGATTCTTCACTTGTGTCAAAGTTTGTAAAAAGTTAAATATTTCTTAGGCTCATACGCTCATGATTTCATTTTTGCCAATAATGTATTTACAAATAACACACGTCTTAAACTTTTTCTGACTATAAATGACGCATGAGAACTCTTTAGAGTGCAGTAACTGCCATCAAAGGCAAGGGCCACCCCTGTTTGAAAACCAATCAATGTTCAGAAACCCCAATTAAATTTAAAAAATAGCAATATAAAATATAATTTGGTTTTGTCCCTCTGATATTTTTGATTTACCTACTGGCTTGCACACCATTGTTTCAACAAATAACTTAAGGTTAAACTAAAAACTAGTAATAAACATGCATGCTTCATGTCATGTATAGTTCTGTGGAGTAAGAGGGGACACCTTTGGTACATAATATCTAAATATCCTGACATGCTTCAAACAATTAACAATGGTCTATGGGAGTTGTGAGGATACAGTTTTTATAATTCTTTGAAAGTTCCTTGTTTACTAGCAAATGAGATGAGAAAATAGAATGAAAAAGTGTCCCATCTTCCCACACTCTACTATACTTTATTTTAGTAATATTTCCAGAGTACTTTTAAACAAATATTTGTATTTCTGAAATTGTGCAGTACAAGTAATAGTTATGCATGTTTCGTGTAATATACTTTATTTGTTATCTATTTGCAATGTATTTTATAAAAAAGTTAATAAATATTTGTGTTTCAGAAATTGCCAGCTATCGGGTTAGGCGTAAAGGAAGGTAGGGAACATCTTTATGATAAAACAGCAGCTGCGTTTCAGTATATTTGGACGCATCATAAAGATGAAGCGGATTGGTTCCTCAAAGCTGATGATGATACTTATGTTATAATTGAAAATTTAAAGTAAGAAAATTTAAATATTTTATAAAAATCTTGTTCTGGTGGAATGTATATGTTCAGCCATGTCGCATAGCGGTTGGTACTTGCTTATAGACTAGAGGATACAGGTTCAAAGCTTGGCCCTGCCACTATTGTTGGGCTAGACACTCAATAACACTCGCTCCAACATAGTGGTTTCTTATGGGTTGTCTGAATTGCCAACCATATGTAAAATGAAGTCTTGCCGAATGGCTGTCGAAACGTCCGAAATAGACTACTTTTTTATTCCAGATATGCCACTGAATGATTATTTACATTCTTTTTGGTAGCAGAATTAACAGCTGTTGATTCTGAACCAATGTAATCTACAGGTTGTTGTTAAAGGACCACGACCCATACTTGCCCATGTATTTTGGTCGTAAGTTTACACCAATGGTTAAACAAGGTTACATGAGCGGGGGGGCTGGTTATGTATTGAGTAAAGCTGCACTAAGTAGGTAAGTGTCCACACAAAAATATCTTATTTAAATCAAAACAGAACCATCTGGAACATTTGAACACTAGATATTGTACAGCAAGACTTTGAAACTTTTTTTGCTCACAACTCCTTTAATTCTTCTGAAATTTTATGCAACAATTTACAACTTGGTGTTTAATTAATGGTTTATTAGATTAAACTACTTGTTATAATATGTTTTGTTCTTTTGTTTTTTCCATAAGCCTGCTATCACTTTCCTTTTGTTTTTGTATACCAATCTTCTGTACCGTGGCGGAAGAGATAAAATTTGTATAAAAATTTAAAAAAAATAAAAAAACGAAAATATGAATATATAGTAGCATGGGGGAGATGGGACCCCTTTTCATTTTATTTTTTTATCCCATTTGGTAGTAAACACAGAACATTTAAAGAATTTTAAAACTGTATCCTCAGGACTTCCATAGACTGTTGTTAATTGTTTAAAACATAATCAGGATGTTTGGATAATATGTGCTAAAGGGGTCCCATCTTCCACCACAGTAATTTATAAAAAATAAAGAGATTAATTCAGATTTGATCGCGCAACTCGTACACAAAGATGTATCCCCCTTGATTCTAATGAAGATTTAGAAATTGGTCGATGTATGCAACACATTGGGGTAAAAACCATGGATTCGAGAGATCCAGAGAAGAAGGAAACCTTTTTTCCTTTCTCTCCTGCATTGCATATCTTACCAGGAAACATACCAAAAGATAGCTGGTATTGGAAGTACATAGCTCACCCCAACCCTTCTGTAAGTATAGAGACTGCTCTGTGTTTTATTCAGTAATGAATTTCTAACAATATTTTGATTTTTTGT